>NC_089593.1:36795892-37095892 GCF_019320115.1 Miscanthus floridulus | reverse complement strand
AATGTTGGAGTGTCTCCCATAGGAGCGGTGGGAATCCACCAACGGTCAAGTAGTCCGAACATTCCCATTCGTCGTCCATGGCTGCAAAAATTTCACCACATGGGTTAGAAACATTTTGCAACGCAACTGAGAAGCAACAATAGGAAAAGTTGGTTCATTATATTATTACTAAGTGTGGCGTTATTACCCCTACTATAACTACCGTTATTATATGCGTTCCAATCCTAGGGCTTCGTCCTATGGCCACGCTCGGCTCTGATACCACTCTATCAGCCCCTCATTCTGAGAGTCCTAGGTGCATATATACTTGCGCTAGGATCACGCACAAGTACGCATAAATTCAACAGAATGGCATACATATATAAACCAAAAGGTTCCGAGCTTTATTGATGTCTAAAATAGGGTTCTGCAACAGTGGCCCTAAGGGCATTGTCATATGTTTACATAGCTAGCAGAAATCTACTGCTGTGAAACGGCATTTATTCATGGTGGTCTCTAGTACGATGGTATTATACAGCATAGCGATAACCTATTCCACCGGCAAACTTGAGCGCGGCCGAAACCCTAGCTTCGATGTCATCTTCCTACGATTGGACTCTTCACATAACTCCTAATCTTCGTGGTGCACTTCCTCATCACAGTCTTGGTCTTCTTCGGTGCCAAAGTCTGTGAGTCAACAACGGGTGAGTACTTATGTACTCTGCACGCCCTAACCATACGGTGGAAGTAGAGGTGTAGTAGTGATTATAATTAAGGGTTGGGTCCTAGTGGAGCATTACCATTCTAGCTAGTTCTCGTGTTAGTGTCAAGTTACGTTACAAGTTTCATTACACATAAAAGTAAATCTAATCATAGTATCACAACCTAGCATCTGCCCATTCCAAGGACATGGCTATTTAAATAGGTTTGAAAGATTCTGCAGAGGTGTACAAATTTCCCCACATGATAGGCACAATCCCCTCCATGATCAGTGGACGAAACAGGCCTAATGAGACCCCTACCCGCTTGGGTGCTACCCTAGATTTGGAGAACACCGAGAAACAAAAATGGTTGTTGCTCAGAAAAAGCACATGGAATTCCAGAGCGTGAATTCCCAGGCATGATTGGAGAGCCAACGCAACAGAGTGCTTCGTAAGACAGAAGAGATGGGGCCAAAAGGTGACTAGGAGGAAGAATGAACCATCAGGGGTGGGGGAGGGGTGGTGTACCGGGGATCTGTAGCGTCGTCGGATGTCGTCTTGAAAACTTCAAACCAATGGAGAAGTCCAGACAGGAGTCTAGCTCTGACGAGGAGCCCATGGCCCCTCGGTCGTACGGCGGCAGCAGCGGATGCCACCCAGTCACCGGCGATTAGCAGCGTCATCGGCGAGGTTGAGGGCTAGGGGCGTCATCATTCTTTGTGCTAACTTGGTTCTGGAGTACGTGGGGATGAGCATGTTTGAAATGATTGTTATTGAATTAAGATAAATGGTTATCTTTTTATTTTATGAGCTCCATGACATAGATGAACTTAGGGATAGTAATTAATGGAACATAAAATTGGTAAACCTAAAACTAAACCTCGACAGGGGGCAAGCGGGGATAACTTATGCGGGATAAGTTATCTTGGTAGGGATGCCTGGATAGGGTTCCTGGTGAGATGCTCGCCTTGGTCACATAAGGACCGGTTCGTAGTCCCTCTCGCCTAGTGCGATGTTACTTACAACCACATGTCTATATGGGTAGACTTGATTTCACACCCTGTTAGATAGAAGTATAATTTCTACTAGGAGGCCGGTGTTGGCAACGAAATATCAGGAGCCGACACGAATGTGGATCTTCCATGGTCTAGTTGGTGTGGTTGCTATGTGATCCTCCACATTAAGCCCCTTGACTTTGACAGCGTTCGAGCCCATATTATTGTTGTTTATTTTGATGATTTGGTATCATCGGCATTGTTATGTTGGGATGATGTGGTATCGTTCGAGATTATATGAAGGGATGATGTGGTATCATCCGGGATTCTGAGATAGGACGATTAGATATCCTCTCGAGATTAGTGTGTTTTCCAACCCCTGAGAAGCCGCGGTAGAGTTATATGAAAATCTAGGGTAGCACCCAAGAAGGTACGGGGTCTCATTAGGCCTATTTCGTCCACTAATCATGGAAGGGATTGTGCCTATCATGTGGGGAAATTTGTACACCTCTGTAGAATCTTTCAAACCTATTCGAATAGCCACGTCATTGGAATGGGTAGATTCTAGGTTAGGATACTATGATTAGATTTACTTTTATGTGTAAAGAAGCTTGTAACGTAACTTGAAACTAACCCGGGAACTAGCTAGAATGGTAATGCTCCACTAGGACCCAACCCTTAATTATAATCACTACTACACCTCTACTTCCACCGTATGGTTATGGCGTGTAGAGTACGTAAGTACTCACCCATTGTTGACTCACAGACTTCAGCACTGAAGAAGACCAAGACTACGATGAGGAAGCACACCACAAAGATTAGGAGTTATGCGAAGAGTCCAATCGTAGGAAGATGACACCGAAGCTAGGGTTTCGACTGCGCTCAAGCTTGCCTGTGGAATTGGTTATGGCTATGCTATATAATACCATTGTACTAGAGACCACCATGAATAAATGCCGTTTCACAGTAGTAGATTTCTGCTAGCTATGTAAGCCTATGACAATGCCCTTCAGGCCACTGTTGCAGAACCCTATTTTAGACATCAATAAAGCTCGGAACCTTTTGTCTTATATCTGTATGCCACTCTGTTGAATTTGTGCGTACTTGTGTGTGATCCTAGCGCAAGTACATATGCACCTAGGACTCTTAGAATGAGGGGCCAATAGAGTGGTATCAAAGTCGAGCTTGACCATAAGACGAAGCCCTAGGATTGGAACGCATATAATAATGGTAGTTATAGTAGGGGTAATAACGCCACACTTAGTAATAATATAATGAACCAACTTTTCCTATTGTTGCTTCTTAGTTGCGTTGCAAAATGTTTCTAACCCATATGGTGAATTTTTTGCAGCCATGGACGACGAATGGGAACGTTCGGACTACTTGACCATTGGTGGATTCCCACCGCTCCTATGGGACACACTCTAGCGTTTGGGTTACACTGAGCCTCCCAAGTACTATTATCGCGAGTACGATGAGGAGGGTGTACTCAAGTGTGAAGTACATCTACATATTTGAAAGCATCCATCATGTCCCACATTCTAGACTCGGTATATCACAGTATTTGGAGGAGAATATTATGACACCGCCAAGAAAGCAGCACGCCAAGCTCTTGCAAAGTTTTGTTAGATATTTCAAGAAGATATTGAGCACACTCTGGCTAGATTCTTTCGTGTATCGAACCAGACCTCTCCCACGTGGCATGAGAAGGCTCGAGATTTGGGAAAAATCAGCCCCCAGACGCTAGAATATATGGAAGTATTCAATGTCAGATACATGCATGCACTTGACGCTGTCTATGAAGACCAATAGAAGGAATTATTAGGATGGATCACCAAGGCCAAGGAGATTAAAAACGAGTTACGCAACACCACCATGGAGTTATATCTAGCAAATCAAGAAAGGGCAATTCTGAGATGGAAGTTGACTGACTATCGCCAGGAGATGGACACACTTTTATAGGATCCACAAATTTGGAAGCATGTAAAGAAGATGAACAAGGGAAGGGACTTGGCCATATGACCTACTGCAACAGGCACAAGAGATGGAGTACCAGTCTATGACCCACAGCACCCACACTATGATTTGAATGGATACATGTCAAGAGAATCATTTTTAAGCCAAGAGACAGTTGAGACCGAAGAATCTTTTGCTGATAACTTCACCAACCAGAAGACCACTGGGAATGCAGGACCTTCTCAAGTTTCACATGGGCAGGACGATGCTGATGGATATGCACATGAGCTTTGCAAGCTGCGAGATGAGCAGTTGGCCCAGGAAAAGGGAAAGACTGTGCTCAGGGATTTTCCCAAGATACGGTTCAAGTAGAGCATAAGTTTGAGTCGATGCAGCTCTTGTAAAATAAATAATCTAAGCTGTAGCAACTAGTAGTACTATGTAACACTTCGAGTAGTAGTAGTACGTCTAGTAATGCTTCGATGTCCCTAGAGTACGAGTAGTTGCGTAGCAATCATCCTAGCAGTTAATGTGTATGATGCGCCCTTGTATCATATATATGTGACTATTTTGTGATGTAATATATTATGTGTTTGTTTATGCTTGTGTGTTTTTGCTTGCTTGTCTTTACAAAAGCCTAGAGGATATCTTCTCATCCTTGTTATTCCATAGCAACAGATGGAAAGGCGATCTGATAGGATTCATGAACACAATGAAAGGGCCACCGAAAGGTAGGTTCATGAAGCAGAGGAACAAGCTGCACCACCCCCTAGAGGCAGGCATAGCAGAGGCAATCGTGGGCATCATAATCAAAGGCATGGGCATGATCAACCACAGGGGGATAATATCCCTGTTACAGAAGTACGTAAAGAAGGTGATGAAGAATTGAGCAGAATGGTTGAAATAATCCAGTACAAGGAGAAGAACCACTGCCACCCCCACCAACATTAGCGGAAGTAATGGATGATAGACACTATTATTGGAAAACCTTGCAAGAAGACCAAACAAAGGAAATGGACAAGGAAAAATGGCAGCATTTATGAGACTCCATCCACCAACTTTCGATAGTGCAGAAGAAGACCCCCTTTCAGTAGATGATTGGTTGCATGTCATTACCAAGAAGTTGAGTGCAGTATGAGCCACTGACGAAGAAAGGTTAATTTAGCTACCCATCAACTGGTAGGAGCAGCTGGTGAATGGTGGGAGAACTATCAAGATGCAGCTAATGAGCCAGATGCTATTACATGGCAAGAATTTGTGGAAGAATTTTTCGAATATCACATCCCTGAAGGAATTATGGAAATAAAGGTAGAAGAATTTCGCTCCCTGGGACAAGGTCCGACGATAGTGAACTAGTACATCCAAAAATTCATGAAGCTAGCACGCTATGCACCTGATGATGTCAACACTGACAAGAAGCAGAGATGTTTTAGAAGAGGACTTCATGCAGCCCTGAGAGAGTAGATAATTACTCACATCTACCCGGATTTCAACACCCTGATGAATCGCACTATCCTATTGGAAGAAGAGCGCAACAAAAGCGAAGGAGAAATGAAGCGCAAGTTTCTGATGCAATGTGCTATTTGTATTTCTTAGCGTAAGTGAAAGAATCCGCAAGCGTATGGATATACCATCGTAGCACTTTACCCGGCAGTATTCAGGGTATTGTATTTTCCTAAAGGAATAGATATGTAAAGTGTCTTAGCTAGTTCATCCAAGATAACAAGAAGAAAGATAGCTAGGGTCATGAGGTTTTCTAAGGATAGAGAACCTAAGTTAAGATAGCTTTGCCACTATAGACTTACTTCGGGCACCGGCTTATACTTGGTCTGCCAAGTACCTCTGGCTTTTAGCTCTATGATGAACCTAAACATGAGGGATTATAAGGGATGGACAGGGCTGTCACCACCTGCCGCCTACCCCAACCGTAGGGAATGAGGAAAACAAAGGTAGCCTCTAGTCTAGATACCACGTCTATGCTATTGACTACTACTCTAGTGCGCATGCAAGGGTTATCCATCTTTATTAGGGCCCTTCTACTAGAGTATCTGTCACGAGGACGGACGACGAACCCGCAAGAATATAGTGATCAAAGATAACTTTTCTTTAGAACTCAACACCAAAGACAAACATGAACCTTTGCTCGTCCTCGAGTAAAGCTCTAAGGACCAAGATGGTTTTATCTCCTTGATATTAAATCTGCAAATGCTTATTCTGAGCATCACCTGCACCTGTGAACATTCTGAGTGTCTACTATAAAATCTTGAGTGATTGGACAATGGAACAGTAAGGATTCAAATCTTCTTACTCTACTCTTGCTCAGAAACTTGGGTTTTGTTAGATTTTTAAAATGTAAATTTTAGCTTTGCTCCTCAAAAGGATTCACTCGATCGCTCCATGTGTATGGTCCTTGCCAAAGGCTTTTGAGAAATGCCTTCTTTTCTTCCTACCTCTAAAGGCTTTTTGGTAGAGTGTTGGGTAGGTAAGAAAGCGAGGCATACTTGCATCACATGATGTTGCTAAGTCAAAAACTAGATCCAAGGAGATGCAAGTCATACATTTTGATTAAGAAGTGCAAGTGTGTGGATTTTTTTAAAAATCTTCCTAATTCTAAATATTTTTGTACTCCTTTGAACATGACTCTCTTTCTCTCTTTTTTTGATGGCTGCCGTTTAATTTATAGTATGGGCTATCCTCTCTCTTCCCCTTTTTCTCTCTTTTTTCTTCATACTTTTTAGCATGGGATTATTCATGCTCTTTGGCATGGATTTTTTTCTCTTCTTTCTCTTTTTTAGCATAGCCCATACTTTTATTTTAGCATATGAAAACTTTAGAGAGAGACTCATGTCAACATGAATGAAGTATTTATTTTTGTGGACAGAAAAGAATGTTTTTGCGTAACTCTCAGTGTAAGAGTCAACATTTTATTTGTGGGTGTACATGAATCTTGATCATGTGTGCATGACGAGAATCTCAACAATTGTCACACACAATTTGACAAAGCTCAATGTAAATACAAGCAACATATGACTATGGTTTTGCATCATGGAAGGAGCAAGTTAATTGAGATTTTGACATAAATAAATCCCAAGTACTTTGCAAAAGAGAGCAAGTTTTATTTCCATCCTACTATATCTCATATTCCAATCACTTAGATAAAATGGGGTCCCTATGATAAGGTGTTCACAAGTGTAAGAATATTGGCAAGGAATAAGGAGTATGTAAAGTTTTAATCATAGGATGACATGGAGATGGAGTGTCACTTTTTAGTTTGCATTTTTAAATTTATTCAATTTTATCCTTTATTTATTTAAATATAAGGAGTGAGGATGCACAAACCAAATTTGAAAATGATGCCTTTTTGTGCATCTTTTGGGAGATGAGTGTTCGAGCATGTTTTCTCCCCCATACTTGTTTTTTTACCTGTCTTATTTGTAAACAAAACAAAACAAAAACAAGTGTAGACAACAATTCTACTAATAATCTTTATTGAATTTGTTGATGCAAAAGTGATCTGCAAACACAAAGGGCTAATACCCGAATCGATATCCAAAGCGTGCCAGTCGATTTGACCTGTTAATCGACAAGGATGAAGAAACGAACACTTTGGTCCTGACAACAGCGATACGCCCGGAAGCCACGGCCAAGAGGTGCTCACGCGGAACTCGAGAATCGCCGAAGATCGCACTGAAGCGATGCAGCTCGCCGAGTCAATGAGAACTCGTAAAGAAGAAAAATATGCAAATTGACGAAGTCGCCGAAAAGTAGATGCAAATAGGAGTAAAAGTTGGTTTTGATATTGATTGATATATTTTTTATTACATTGCTCCTTACTCCATATTTATACCCTGATCTAAAGAGACACAACCAAACACAACTAGGACACCAATCCCATATCTAAGGAAACACGTGACTCTTACACGAATCATAACCTAACCAATACAGAAAAGGAAATTAACTCCTATCTATTTCCTGTCCGCCTCTATTACGATGGAAATCTCACCGTCCTTTCCATCGGCATACTCCCTATTTCATCGGCAGTAGGCTTCAAGTCTTCCTTCATCGGTAGACTCCCTGCTTCATCGGCAATAGTCTTCAAGTCTTCCTTCATCGGCATACTCCCTGTTTCATCGGCAGTAGTCTTTAAGTCTCCTTTCATCGATCATCACCAGCTATCGGCAACCATTTTTACAAACTGGCTTTTATTGGCTATCAAAGTATTCAATAACTTTCCCCTTGCCGATTGGTCCACTCCGATTATTTTGACACGTGCAAAAAACGATGTCAACACATGCCCCCCAATTTCGGAGTATAAAACCATTAATCCTCCGAAATTTACTCCAGATAACGCTTGCCTTTGCCCAATTACCGTAACTCATTCTCCAAGCCAAAACTTGATTTGTTATCAAATCCAATCAAACCTAATCTTGATCCACGCACTTCAGTAAATATCGCACAATCACCAACCACTCCTGCCTTGATTGAGATACCAAAACAACAACCCATCGGCAAGATCCTAACATGATAATGCTGCCATTTTAAGAATTAAAATATCATGTATCGATATCCCTTCCAAGTCATGATTACTTGTTATCAACTCATCTGCACAATCCCCTGATTATCGCGCGAACAGTTACCATATCCCCCTGCACCGCCTTGACCTATATGCGCGCGTCATAGAGATAAGTCCAAAATACCCTTATCCTGGCCGGCTTATAAATAGATTTCTCCAGAACCCTCATTTTCAGCCTCCAATCCTTGGCATTCTCTCTCTCCGGCGGCGACTCCGACGAACAACCGTGCGACCTCAACCAACAAGAACCCTTCTCCGGCGCTAACTTCAAGTCCCCGGCTCGTATCTCCACCTTCCTCAAGACAATGGCCATCAACTTCGACGTCCCCGCGGTTTGCTCCACTTCCATTACCTTTTACTTTGATCTTTTTGCAAATTTATTCAGTTGGTGATTTTTCCTTTCTTCTGTTTTCTGGATTCCATAACCTTAGGAACTGCGCAACAAATTAGTTATCCCAACCGATCAGCCACACGTCCAATGCCTTGGACCAATGGGCAACCCAGATCCAACCGATCTGATCAACGCAGAGGTTAACAGAATCCCCTTTAGAGCCCAAAATTTCTCTCTGAACCTGTGGAAAGACACATTCCGATCTTGGCCCAAAACCACCAAAGGGTGGAAAGATTGGTATTTGAGGGTCAATAGATCGATGCAAGTATACTGGGCAGAGCGAAAGTTAGACCAATGTATCAGGCTCTCTATTGCCGATATGCAGAGAAATGAATCAATGATAATTGCAGCTGCTTATTTCTGGTCAGATACGACCAACACTTTTATGTTTGGACATGGCCCAGCTACCCCTACCCTTGCCGATGTCCACATGCTTACTGGCTTGGACATCTCAACTGCCGATGAAGGCTCCATCTATGGTAGAAAGCCTGAATATAGAGTGAATACCCGTAACATCGGCGGTTGGACAGGATATATTCAAGAATACCAGAAAACCGGGACACCTAGCCAGAGGGAACATGCCACATTCCTGAACATGTGGTTAGAAAAATTTATCTTCTGTGGTCGATCTGTAGGACCAACCAACGCCTTCCTCCCTGCAGCTGAACTTCTGGCTAATGGCGTAAGGTTTCCTCTTGGCCGATACCTTCTGAGCTCTACTTATCATCTTCTTCACCAAGTGTCTCAGAAACTCCTGCTTGGCGAATCCATCGGCAACCTGGGAGGCCCGTGGTGGTTTATCAACATGTGGCTGAATGCCCATATGCACAAACGTTTGCAATGGGACTTTTTTGCTCAACAATTCCCACGAGAAATTGCTGAAGATTACGTGCTCGGGGATGATGAATCGGCAACACGCTCACCCCTCAATTTTGGTGAAGCCATAATTGTCCTTCCTGGAACAGAAGCCAACGAAGACCAAATCGGCAGATTCTTTCAAAGCTTCTATAATGGCCTTTCTCGTGATCATAGGGCCTGGGTGCCTTATATCGACGAAGAAAACAGATTCCCCCTTCTTTTCAACTTTGCCGATGACACTCTGAATCAAGATAATGAGCTCATGATGGCTATCATCACTCCCAGGGCAATTCCAGTAAACACATTCGGCAGCGGGAAAAACACCAACATCACATATGAATTTTACAACCCATCGGCAGTATCCCGCCAATTGGCTTTTGGGCAACTGCCAATCAAACTCTGCTTTGCCGATGTGATCAAACCCAGGGAAACAATCACCTGCGGAACAGACTGGAACAAGGTAGTACAACTTTCTCCTGATGCCGATACCACAGATGTTGATTTATCCACCTGGACACCAATATCTTTCATCACCGAGTCATACAAGCAATGGTGGCGAGAGTGGAAAGAGCAACTGTTCGCGACTTCTGTTCACACATATCGGCACATGATCGATTCTGAATATGCCATCCCTGACGACGCGGTAAGTTCCCTTGAACTCCCTTCTGCTTTTCTTTTCATTTATCAGTAACTGATTCCCTTGTAACAGGTTAACCACCCAGCACCATCGGTGAGCAAAAGTGGGAAACCCTTCGACCTCCGGCCTATTTCCCCAACATCGCCGATCGGTTACAACGCTCCCACCTTAGCCGCTTTGACCCACCAGAAGATTCGTACCAAGACCATCACTTTTAAGTCCAAATTGGCTACATCCAGGGCTACTCCATCGGCTGCTGCTACAACCTTGGTCAAAGCCTTTAAGGTAATAACCTTGCTTATTTTCACTTATGCCGATCACAAACTATATTAACCTTAATCATCAGGGGGTAAGAGCTGCTACTGGATCATCATCGGCAATTCCGCCGACATCAAGCACCACTCCTTCAGAGGTAGCTTCTTGACTTTACATTTTATCTGTTAAATATCATATCTTATACTTGTTTTGCAGCAACAATTGGGCACATCGGCAAACGTACCAGATGCCCAAGCTTCACAACCAACAAGTGTTGATACCCCCCAGCCAATCATTGCCGATGTCCAAGCAAAGCGCAAAGCTTCAAAAGATACTGAAGCACAGCCAAAACGACAAAGGTCTATGCCGCTCCCTACATCTGCCCCAACGTCATCGGTCATCATACCTCAAGAGCCCACCACCGATGAAGTCACAGGGGATATCCCATCGGCAAGCTCAGTCGATCCACACGACATACTCCAGGCTGCTTCCTCCAGTCAAGCACAGGAAATTGCCTTGAAACAGGTAAACCGATCAACCTATCTGATTTTACAATACTCATACTTACCCCTGATCGATCTCCTTGTCTTTCTTTCAGGAACAAGACTCCCCGAACAGCCTATTTTCCTTTGCCATTGACATTTCTGACGACGATGGAGAGGAAACAAGTTCTTCCCTTGCACTGGGAACAATATCGGCAGAGACTAAATCCAAGTTGGAAGCCCTCCTGAACTTGCTACAGCAAAGCACTGCCCAACTGGTAGATGACTCGGACCCCGCAAAGGCAATTTTCAAAACAATTCGTGGCCAGGTCCCTGCCGATGTTGAAGAAATACTCTTCCCAGCAGCTCACTTAGAAAGCCGTCAACTGCAATATCAACGGGCTGCCCAGCGTATTGCCGATAGAGCAGCTCAAGCTCAACTTAAAGAAGAGATGCTACAACTGAAACAAATCGCTGATGAGAAGCACAAGGGCATCGTCAACTTGCAGACTTCGGGTGCTGCACTTAAACAGAAAATCTTGGATCTATCGGCAAGGAAGGCAGCTTTATTGGCCGAATTGAAAGACATTGATGCAGCCTTAACTCATGCTCAACAAGAAGAAAGCCAGCTACCCAATGCCGTCAAAGCCCTTCAGCAAGAAAGAGATATCCAAGCTCGCAAAGCTTTAGCCATGAAGAAGAAACTCAAACCTGTGGAGGGTGCTGCCGATGATGATATCAAAGAAATGGAAGAAGCCGACCAGATTCGCCTGCGCGCGATATTAGCTATCCAATCCTTGCTGAACGTGTAATCTTATTTATTGTATCGGCACTTTATGAGACATTGATACCTTTGCATAATTCTAGCCGATAGCATTGTTATCGGCACTTATACTTTTATGCATCTGTCCAGATACTAGGGTAATATTTCTTTAGATATTTTCCATTTAACGCTCTGGGAAACACAACCCCTTCGAGGGTTTCTAAAATATATGCATTACCAGGAATAGACTGATTTATCCGATATGGACCTTCCCAATTAGGAGACCACTTTCCAAACTTTGAACTTTTAGTCCCAATCGGTAAAATCAATTTCCAGACCAGATCTCCATCGGCAAACTCTTTTACTTTCACCTTCTTGTCATACCATCTAGCTACTCTTTTCTTATTTTCTTCAATACTAACTAAAGCCCTTAACCGATGACCTGCCACATCTTCCAACTCATCTTTCATAAGAGTATTATACTCATCGGCTGTCAGCTGATTTTGAGAACGTATTCGTCTAGAGCCAACCTTAATTTCCCAAGGCAACACTGCATCGTGTCCATATACTAACTGATAAGGCGTTACTCTGGTTGCACCATGGCATGACATCCGATACGACCACAAGGCTTCATTTAATACTGTATGCCACCTCCTAGGATTCTCTTCAATTTTGCGCTTAATGAGTTTGATGATCCCTTTGTTAGAAGCCTCAGCTTGACCATTAGCTTGAGCATAATATGGAGAAGAATTTAAAATTTTAATTCCCATACCTACAGCAAACTCATCAAATTCTCCCGATGTAAACATAGTACCCTGATCGGTAGTGATAGTCTGAGGCATACCAAATCGGTAAACAATATGCTCTTTCACAAAATCAATCATATTGACCGATGTCACCTTCTTTAAAGGAATTGCCTCAACCCACTTTGTGAAATAATCGGTAGCAACCAGAATAAATTTATGCCCTTTACTCGATGGCGGATAAATCTGACCAATGAGATCAATAGCCCATCCCCGGAACGGCCATGGTTTGATTATAGGATTCATAGCCGATGCAGGCGCTCTTTGAATATTACCAAACTTTTGACACCCCTGGCATCCCTTAAAATATTTAAAACAATCTTCGAGAATAGTCGGCCAATAGTACCCATTCCTTCTGATCATCCATTTCATCTTGAAAGCCGATTGATGTGCCCCACATACTCCTTCATGAATTTCACCCATCAAGTTTTTCGATTCATCATTGCTAACACACCTGAGTAAAACTCCATCTATAGTTCGATAATATAATTCATCATCGAGGAGCACATATTTGGTAGCTTGGAACCTTATACGTCTCTCAACCTTTCTACCTGGATCCTTTAAATAATCAACAATCTCTTTCCTCCAGTCATCGGTATCAACTGCCGATGTTAGCACTTCCTGAATGATCTGATACCCTGAAGCATGCTGAGCTAGTCGATTAGCTTCCTCATTATGCAATCGAGAGATATGCTCAAGACGAAAATCTCTAAATCCTTTCAATAATTGCAAACACCTTTCATAATACGAAACCAAGGCTTCACTTCGGCATTCATAAATTCCAGTCAATTGATTTATAACTAGCATAGAGTCACCAAAGATTTCAACAACATCGGCACGTATCTCCTTCAGCAATTCTAACCCTTTTATCAAGGCTTGGTATTCAGCTTGATTATTTGTCGCTGTAGCAACAATCGGCAATGAAAACTCATATTTCTTTCCTTGAGGTGAAATTAACACAATGCCGATACCTGCTCCTTCACCACATGTGGACCCATCGAAGAAAAGTGTCCAGGGAGCAATCCCCAGAGAATCCACCGTGTTACAATGCTGAGTGACAAAATCAGCCATCACTTGCCCTTTAACTGCCTTAGCTGATTTGTAGCGTAGCTCAAATTCTGATAATGCTAAAATCCACTTGCCGATTCTACCACTTAATATCGGCATCGACAACATATACTTGACCACATCGTCTTTGCATACGACCGTACATTCGGCAGATAACAAATAATGCCTTAATTTGATACAAGAAAAGTATAAGCACAGACACAATTTCTCGATAGCCGAATACCTCGTCTCAGCATCCACTAATCTTCTGCTCAAATAATAAATAACACGTTCTTTCCCTTCAAATTCTTGAATAAGAGCTGAACCGATAACTGTATCATCAGCTGACAAATATAACCTGAAAGGCTTCCCATGTTGAGGTGGAACTAGCACTGGAGGATTTGATAAATATTTCTTAATTTCATCAAGGGCTAATTGCTGTTCAACTCCCCATACAAAGTCCTGATCAGCTTTTAATTTAAGTAGTGGGCTGAAAGCCTTGATCTTACCCGACAGGTTAGATATGAATCTTCTAATGAAATTAATCTTACCGATCAAAGATTGCAATTCAGTCTTATTGGCAGGAGCAATCACCTTGTTAATTGCATCAATAGACTTCCTACTGATTTCAATGCCCCGTTGATGCACCATAAAACCCAAGAATTGTCCTGCCGATACACCAAATGCACATTTATTAGGATTCATCTTCAATCCATGCCTCCTTGTGCACCCCAGTATTTTTCGCAGATCGGCTAAATGTGCTGTGATATCTCCAGACTTAATCACTACATCATCAATGTAGATCTCCACTAATGTGCCGATGTACTCATGAAAAATAAAGTTCATAGCCCTTTGATAAGTAGCACCGGCATTTTTCAAACCAAACGTCATGACTATCCACTCGAACAACCCCACATGTCCTGGACATCTGAAAGCAGTCTTGGGAATATCCTCCTCAGCCATGAATATTTGATTGTAACCTGCATTACCATCCATGAAGCTAATAATTTGATGTCCAGCCGCAGCATCAATCAACAAATCAGCAATCGGCATTGGATAGCCATCCATCGGTGTGGCTTTGTTGAGATTCCTGAAATCAATACAAACACGAAGTTTTCCATTTTTCTTATAAACAGGAACCACATTAGAGATCCACTCTGCGTATCGACATTGCCGAATAAACTTTGCTTCAATTAATTTAGTTATTTCGGCCTTAATGTCAGGAAGTACATTAGGGTTGCATCGGCGCGCTGGCTGCTGATGTGGCCGAAATCCAGATTTGATAGGTAACCGATGTTCAACTATCGATCGGTCTAACCCAGGCATCTCAGTATAATCCCAAGCAAAACAATCTTTATATTCTTTTAACAAATCTGTTATTCGCTGCTTACACTTAGAATCTAACTTAGCACTAATAAAAGTAGGCCTCGACCTATCACCATCACCGATATCTACTTCTATTAAATCATCTGCCGATGTGAACCCTTGACCTAATTTTCCATCATCGGCAAACCTATCCATTAAAACTCCTCTTCAGAACCGACTGCTTGGATCGGTGGAATTTCATAATCAGCAACTCTAAGGAACTCTTTTTCCCAAGCTTCTCCTGATATGCATTTAGTTCGCTCATAAGTATCTGATTCTGCCGATGCGATGATATAAGAAGAATCACCAGGGACGACTTCAATCTTATCTCCAATCCATTGTACGAGGCATTGATGCATTGTAGAAGGAACACAGCAATTAGCATGAATCCAATCCCTCCCTAGAAGCAGATTATATGCACCCTTGCCGTTGATAACAAAGAACGTCGTCGGCAAGGTTTTGCTGCCGATGGTCAATTCAACGCATACTGCCCCTTTAGCCGGTGACACATTGCCTTCGAAATCTTTCAACATCATATCGGTTTTGGTCAAGTCTTGATCTCCCTTACCAAGTTTCCGATACATCACGTAAGGCATAATATTAATCGCAGCCCCTCCATCAATAAGTACCTTAGACACAGGCTGCCCATCAACTCTGCCCTTCACAAATAAAGCCTTAAGATGCTGTCTCTCGTCATCGGTAGGTTTCTCAAAAACAGCCATCATTGGATCTAGCGTTAGCTGAGCTACTTGATCAGAGAAAACAACTCCTTCCTCATTATCAGATAGTGCCAGAAACTCCATCGGCAACATGAATACCATATTAACATCTGCCGATGGACCCTTATTTTTGTGTTTTACCTGCCACTGCTGATGACCAGGCCTTTCACTGGAGGAATTTTCCTCCTGGTATAAATCCTCCTGACGCTCACGTTGCATCCTCCTTCTCTGTGTCTTTGTCAGACCCTCTGGGCACCATCGAGGAAACTTGGTTTTCCAAACCGGCTGATAACAAGTCCTAGTTAGTTCTACGCGACGTATATTAGGGTCCCTGTAGAATATCTCCTCATCGGGAACTCTTGCGTTTGCCATTTCCTCAAGCTCCTCTTGATTCCTTGGAAAATATCCAGCGCGTTTACCAAGCCTCTCATGTACACTAAGTCTGCCCCCCAGCCGATCATGCACTGATACCCTGCCTCTGATCGGCTCGTCGATAGACAAACCCTGATTACTACGTTGAAACCTCCTTTCTGAACGATTGACTCTGTAATAACCATTACACTCAGGGCAATTTTCAACAGTTGGCAATTTAATACCTTCTTCCCAGCAATGGATGAAAAACGGACATCTCCAATGATCTTTATGTCGATTCCACTCTTCCTGATGTCTCATTTCTTGCTGTTGCCGATATCGGTCATTACGTTGACGCCAACCCTCCTGCTGCCTTCGATGAGTAATCACAATGCCAGGTCGAGGAGGTTTTTTGGAACTACTGCTTTCCCCTAGCAAACCCTTACTCTTTGCATCATCGGTAGTTATCCGATGTTGGGGGTCTACTGACGCGTTTTTCTCAGCAGCCTCTGACGTCAATACCTTGGTCTTTCCTTTGGCATCCAACATATTTGCCGGAAAAGGGTGTTGATCAATCTTCATCGGCTTCTGGGTCTTGGAAGTACCAAACTTAATTCTCCCAGATTCAATAGCCGATTGTAACTGTTGCCTGAATACCTTGCACTCATTTGTACTGTGTGAAGTTGCATTGTGCCATTTGCAGTACAAAATCTTCTTCAACTCTTCTGCCGATGGGATCACGTGATTAGGTGACAGCTTAATTTGGCCCTCTTGAAGCAGAAGATCAAATATTTTATCGGCCTTGGTGATATCAAAAGTAAACTTTTCTGGCTCTTTTTGACCAAAGGGACATGATATCGGCTTTTTATTCTTAACCCACTCAGCTAAGCCGATAACTGGTTCTTCATCAGAGTCAGAATCTCCTACTTCTTCAACAAATGATACCTTTTTACTCCAGTTCTTTTTAGGTTCAAAAACCCTAGTATCTTGATCAGAGATCCTTTGCACAAGATGACTGAGGCTTTCAAACTCCTGAGAAGCATATCTGTCCTTAAGATGTGGCAGTAACCCTTGGAAAGCCAAATCGGCAAGCTGCCGATCATCCAGCACCAGGCTGTAGCACTTATTTTTTACATCTCGTAGCCTTTGTACAAAGCTCTCTACCGATTCATCATTACGCTGCCTTAATTTTACTAAATCGGTAAGCTTCTTTTCATGGATTCCAGCAAAGAAATATTTGTGGAATTGTTTTTCTAGATCAACCCAGGTAATAATAGAATTTGGTGGCAATGAAATGAACCATGTAAATGCTGATCCAGACAAAGATGATGAAAATAATCGAACTCTTAATTCATCTCTGTTAGCTGCCTCTCCACATTGAATAATGAAGCGATTGACATGTTCCATTGTCGATGTATCATCTTGCCCAGAGAATTTAGTGAAATCTGGTACCTTGTACCGATTTGGAAGAGGAATTAAATCGTATGCAGGAGGGTATGGGGTCCGATAAGAATAAGTATTGACCTTGGGCTTTATCCCAAACTGATCCTTCATAATCTCTGCTATCTTATCGGCCCAAAAAGCATCAGCCTCCTGCTGACGAACTGGTTGAATTTCTACAGGAGGTGCCTGCTGACATCCTTCCACATATCTTTGTGGCCCACGATCTCCAGCAATCGGCATATTTGCCGCTACTTGTGGTCCATTAACCTGTTGGAAAGGATTCATCGGCTGGGCTGCCGATGCTTGATTCTGGAAACCAGCTTGCACATGACCTTGTTGAATCCCTGCAACCTGCTGATTCCGCTGAACTGTATGTTGAACAGGTAACTGTCCTGACCAATCATTATTAGAACTCATCGGCACAAAACTTACCGATGGCTGGTAATTTGCTGATATTGTTGGATAATTATAACTGGTTTGAGGCATGAACTGAACCCCAGTTTGACTCATAGCAGGGGCTTTCTGCTGCATCGGCAGTACGCTCGCCGATGGACTTGAATTGAATGTTTGAATCATAGGCATCTGGAAACCTCCTGGATTTGGTTGTACAGAAGTAGTTGCGGCATATTGAGGCATTTGAGCCATCGGCGAAACAGCCGATGATATAGGCGCTCTTCCTGCTGCATCAAATACTTGAGGTAATCTAGGATTGAAAGCAGATGACTCTGGAGGCATGCCATATCCCCACCAATTAGTAGGAATCTGGTTATTCTGAGACACAGGGCCTGACATAGCTGATGCCGATAGATCTGTATTAAGCTGAACTCGCCCTCCTGGTAACACCTGATCTGATTGTATCGGTGTAGATTGTATATTAGGTGAACCTGCCAATACTGGAGGGGAAGTAACTTCTGTACCCACAACGGCCGAAGGAGCCGATGGAGTTTTGACAGATGCCGGCTCTGGTTGATGATAGGCAGGCCCAACGTAATGTGGTGCCGCTTGTCCTTCTTTGAGAGTTCGAACCACAGCATTATGAACAGTATTGGACAGCACATTGGAATGATTAATCAAAGCATGATTTACTGCAGAATTAACCATCTCTTGAAGTTTACCAGGATTGGAGTCAAAGGTAACCTGCCGAGGCAACGGCAAATCTTGCTTCTGGATGACTTGTCCACTCTTGTTCAAGCTAAACGATCTCAGACAAAGCTGCTTGTATTCTTCTACAGCCTTTTCCATAGCCTGCCTCTGTTCTTCCTTAAGATCTTCTTCTGATACTGCGATAATGTTCCCTGGATCGATCTCGGAGTTGAACATATTGGTTGAAGTGTCCCACCGAGCGTGCCAAAAGATGTGTTGATGCAAAAGTGATCTGCAAACACAAAGGGCTAATACCCGAATCGATATCCAAAGCGTGCCAGTCGATTTGACCTGTTAATCGACAAGGATGAAGAAACGAACACTTTGGTCCTGACAACAGCGATACGCCCGGAAGCCACGGCCAAGAGGTGCTCACGCGGAACTCGAGAATCGCCGAAGATCGCACTGAAGCGATGCAGCTCGCCGAGTCAATGAGAACTCGTAAAGAAGAAAAATATGCAAATTGACGAAGTCGCCGAAAAGTAGATGCAAATAGGAGTAAAAGTTGGTTTTGATATTGATTGATATATTTTTTATTACATTGCTCCTTACTCCATATTTATACCCTGATCTAAAGAGACACAACCAAACACAACTAGGACACCAATCCCATATCTAAGGAAACACGTGACTCTTACACGAATCATAACCTAACCAATACAGAAAAGGAAATTAACTCCTATCTATTTCCTGTCCGCCTCTATTACGATGGAAATCTCACCGTCCTTTCCATCGGCATACTCCCTATTTCATCGGCAGTAGGCTTCAAGTCTTCCTTCATCGGTAGACTCCCTGCTTCATCGGCAATAGTCTTCAAGTCTTCCTTCATCGGCATACTCCCTGTTTCATCGGCAGTAGTCTTTAAGTCTCCTTTCATCGATCATCACCAGCTATCGGCAACCATTTTTACAAACTGGCTTTTATTGGCTATCAAAGTATTCAATAACTTTCCCCTTGCCGATTGGTCCACTCCGATTATTTTGACACGTGCAAAAAACGATGTCAACAGAATTTGAGATGTACTTATTTTGAGTTAGGGAATTTATTAAAAGCAATTAATTTTATTACATCTATTTTTTCTTTGGGATTGTATGAAGGCTCCAGGAAAACTTTTAATCATTGACCGTTTACCTTAAAAACATTACCTTCGTCGTCTTGAATTGTGGTTGCACCATGTGATGACGTGTTGATGATGGTGTACGGTCCTTTCCACTTGCTTTGAAGTTTTCATTCACCAAAGGGCTTAACCTTGGAGTTAAATAGAAGAACTTTGTCTCCTTCCTTGAACTCTTTTTGCTTGATTCGATGATCGTGCCATCTTTTAGTTCTTTCTTTGTAAAGCTTGGAATTATGGTAAGCCTTCTCCCTCCATTCTTCTATCTCAGCAATTTGCTTTTGTCTATTTCTGCCGGCTAGTTTTACATCCATGTTCTAGCTCTTTATTGCCTAGTGAGCTCTATGCTCTAGCTCGACTGGTAAGTGGCAACTTTTTCCATACACGAGCTAGTATGGTGAAATGCCAGGTTTTATAAGCTGTCCTGTATGCCCAAAGTGCATCAGGTAGTTTGTCCTTCTAGCCTTTCCCCATCTCATTGACCATTTTTTGTCTGATGTTTTTTATTTGTTTATATGAAGTTTCTTCCTAACCGCTTATCTGAGGGTGGTAAGGGATGGCAATGTTGTGCTTTTCTCCAAGCTCCCTCAAAAAGTTTCAAAAGTCTTGTCAATGAAATGAGACCCTTCATCACTTATGACCATTCTAGGTGTTCCAAAGCGAGGGAAGATCACTTCATGGAACATCCTTCAGGCATGCTTGGCATCAGTGGCTTTGCATGGTAACGACTCCACCCATTTGGATACGTAGTCGACGATGACAAGGATGTACTCGCTTTCATGGGATTTTGGGAATGGTCCCATGAAGTTAATGACCCATACATCACATATCTCTATTTGTAGGTTTTAGTGTAGGGGCATTGCATTACGAGCGGTGATGCTTCCTTGTAGCTGGCATTTTCGACACCTTTGGATGAATTCTTTGGTGTCTTCGTACATCATCAGCCAGAAGAACCCACATTGCTAGATTTTGGCTTGTGAGCGGAATACTCCGTAATGGCCTCCGTACGGTGCTACATGGCATTTCTCAATAATTTGTATTCCTTCCACCATTGGCACGCACCTCCTCAATAGGTCGTTAGAGCACACCCTGTACATGTACGGGTCATCCCAAAGGTGATGTTTGCTTTTTGTTTGTAGCTTTTCTTGTTCTCCCTAGTGGTATGTATCCTGCGAGCATGAAATTCACAATGTTCGCGTACCACGGGTTGGAGTCCATCACCTTCAGCAGCATGTCGTCGTGTAGGAAGTCGTTTGTTGGTAACTCCTACATGTTAGTGACTTGCATGCGCGACAAATGATCTGTGACATTATTTTCTACTCCTATTTTATCTTTTATTTCAAGGTCAAATTCTTGGAGTAGAAGTACCCATCTTATTAATCTAAGTTTAGCGTCTGTCTTAGTGAGCAAGTATTTTAGTGCAGCATGATCAGTGTAAACGATAACTTTTGCTCCTACAAGTAAGACCTAAACTTATCTATAGCAAAAACAACTGCTAGCAGCTCTTTTTCAGTGGTGGCATAGTTAAGTTGTGCTCCAGTCAGTGTTTTGCTAGCGTAAGCGATCGCGTGATGCTTCTTATCTTTGGTTTGGCCAAGGACCGCTCCAACAGCATAGTCACTAGCATTACACATGATGTCGAACGACAGTGGCCAATCGAGAGGTTGGATGATTGGTGCTGAGATGAGTGCTTTCTTAAGGGTATGGAAAGCATTTAAGCACTCATCGGTGAACTCAAAAGGTGCATCCTTAGCTAATAGGTTCATGAGGGGTCTAGAGATTTGTGAAAAGTCTTTGATAAAACATCTGTAGAACCCTGCATGATGTAGGAAGCTACAGATTCCTTTCACATTCACATGGGGTGGTAGTTGCTCGATAACCATGATCTTGGCCTTGTCTACCTCAATCCCCCTTTCGAACACAAGGTGTCCAAAGACGATGCCTTCTCGGACCATGAAATGACACTTTACCCAATTAAGTATCAGGTCCTTTTCTTAGCATCATTGCAAGACTTTGTCTAAATTCTCAAGACAATGGTCGGAAGTTTTCCCATAGACTAAAAAATCATCCATGAAAACTTTCATGATTTCTTCAATCATGTCTGAGAAAATAGACATCATACATAGTTAGAATGAAAGCAGGTGCATTGCACAACCCGAACGACATTTGTCTGTATGCATACATTCCATACGGGCAAGTGAATGTAGTCTTGCTTTGATCATCGGGGTGGATATGAATCTGATGATATCCTGAATACCCATCAAGGAAACAAAAGAAAGAGTGCTTTGCTAACCGCTCTAACATTTCATCAATGAAAGGTAGCGGGAAGTGATATTTCTTTATAGCTGAGTTGAGTTTTTGGTAATCTATACACATCCTCCACCCCATGATGGTTCGTTGTGGGATCAACTCATTTTTATTATTTTCAACTACCGTCATGCCTCCTTTATTTGGTACCACTTGGATGGGACTAACTCAGTCGCTATGTGGTACATTATAGATTATCCCAGCATGAAGAAGTTTGAGGACTTCCTTCTTCATGACATCCCACATCGCATTATTGAGCCTACGCTGAGGCTCTTGAGTTAGTGTACTCGAAGCGTCTATCGGAATGCGATGGGTACAAAGCATTGGACTTTCCCCCTTAAGATCCTATAGGGAATACCCAAAAACAGGTCTATGTTTCTCTAAGATGGCGATGAGTTTGCTGTCTCCTCATCAGTAAGCTTGTCACTTATGATTACAGGAGTTTTTGTGTCACCATTAAGAAAAGCATAATGTAGGCCAGTGGGTAAGGGTTTAAGTTCAACCAGAGGTCATGCCGGTACTTCCTCCTTGGGATGATCTATGTCTCACCTAAGTCGTCCTCCTCTTAAATGAAGACTTTAGCATCTTTCTCTAAGGCCGACTCGGGAGATTCAAAGGGTGAAATGGACATGACTTCCTTGGGCAGCTATGGATAGGGGAGAGAATCTACCATCGAGTTTTTGGCTTGAGTGATAGGAATGGAAAAAGTGTCTCTCCCTAGCTTTATGTCTAGGTCCCTGATGTTGGTGGCTCAACAAGGAGTTTTCTAGGGGATGCCCTATCATGATGTCAAAACCCTAAATGTCAAAGATGTGGAAATCAAGGTGTCAGGTATCTATACCCGAGTATCTGAGCCAAAGGATTAATGAGCGTCTAGTTGGCTCATCCGATGGTTAAGGATGCAACTGCGACCTTGTTTGACTCTAAGGACGAGGTTTTCACCTCATCCAACCCCTAGGGGCTAGGCCATGCCTCATCCAACTCTAAGTACGAGGTTTCCACCTTGTTCGACCCCCAAGGGCTAGGCCACGCCTCGTCCAACTCCAAGGATGAGGTTTCCGCCTTGTCTGACCCTTAGGGACCAAGCCACACCTTGTCCAACTCCGAGTATGAGGTTTCTGCTTCATCTGACCCCAGGGGCCAGACCATGCCTCGTCCAACTTTGAGGACGAGGTTTTTGCTTCGTCCAACCCCAAGGCGTGGGCTCTGAATCATCTGGTCCCACGGGGAAGGCTCCGCCTCACCTGACCCCCGAGGGTTGGATTCTATCTCGCTCGGCCCAAAGGGCGAGATTTTTGCCTCGTCCGTTCCCTAGGGGTCAGATTTGCTATCGGACAAAAGCAGTGGCTCTAGGGTGGGACCCGAACCGCTTCAACCACTACGGCACAGAGGCGCATGCCTAGGAGCACATCTTGGATGCATCCTGATGTAACTGGCGGACACATTAGGCCATGCTAGGAGACTCATGTTGCCCACCGCATCAACAGGCCAACAATGTGCTGCCAACTCCCTGCCTGACCACCATCCAACGTCAGTCAACTGGTGTCAGTTGGCTCACACTGTACCGCCAGCCCCCCATATGACCTCTGTCAGGGGACCCTTTTGACCATTCTATCCGCTTAGATGGGACGAAAGACAAGAACAACACACGACTACTGCATGTATGCTGCAGCAGCCAACAGGACCCTAGTGCGACGCTGCTGCCACCATGATCTACAGGGTCAGTGGGACCCACGCAAAGAGGAGGACAACACATCTTTGGGAGCCTTATTTCTCTTTTTTCCCCTCTTCCCTTTGGCTGTAACCCCTACTTTCCCTTAGCCTATAAAAGGGAAAGCAGGGCGTCCCACCCTAGGATTTATCAGGTCATCGAACAAGTGCATCACATAGCATTGGTTCACCGCACCTCATCACGAACATCACACCACTAGAGACTTGGGACCAATCCCTCTCTCGCCCATTTGTAACCCCTAATACGAACTTTGAGTGCTAGTAACACGGGCAGCAGCAATAAACTAGATGTAGGGACATTCTGCCTAAACCAGTTAAACCTCATGTCCTCTTACCACACCATCCGAGCCAGAAGCGCAATATTACAAATTTACTCGTTGGTGTTTACTCAAAACACCAACAGTTGCCACACTAGGTAGGGGCCTTTTGCGTGTTTTGACATCAACACTAGGCCTCGGATGGCTAGTCACGACATCAGCTAGGTCCCTGGCATGCACGTGTGCTTCGGGGACCTAGATTTCATTGTCTTGGCGGAGGGAGAGCTAGCATGGGCGCCCGTCATCATTCAAACCTTCCATTCTGTCGGCCTCGACGCGATCACCGAAGCGCTCGAGGAGCTACGGTTGTGTGAGCCAGAGGCCCACGCCCCTAGGAGCGGCCAGCTCCATGACTTTGGCTATGGGAGGTTGCAACGTCAGCTCGGTGTCTTCCTAGGACCCCATCCATCCCGGGAGGACCTACACCACCTTACCTTCTCGTTCACCAACATCATGGCATAGCTTGCTAGGGGAGAGCCCCTCTCCCTAGAATACCTCACCTGGAGCACCCCAACAGTGCTCCCATTCGGTCTCTGCAACGCCGCAGAGACCGTTGGCCACCTTGTGGTGCAACACATGATTTCATCCCCCGCGAATGACGAGTTCATGGGGGTGATTGAACATGTCAAGGAATCTTTCCATGACCTCCTCATAGAGGAGCCGAAGTCACCCTCTGGCTCTAACTCCAGTAGGGAGAGCCATCACCCCTCTCGTGAATGCTTCATGATAGGTACCCCCGAGGGATATGTCAAAAGCATCCGCGAGGAGGAGGCTTCCCCAACGAACGACCTCGATGATGAGGTCGAGGGAGATACAGGAGCCCCACCCCTCCTACGGGTGGAGTGGCTAAAGGCTCGACACCTAGAGCTTGAGGCAGCACAACTCTAGCTCGAGTAGGAATGCGCGGAGCTTGATCATGAGATCGAGTGCCATGGAGACGGGGGGCGCGCACGTGCCATGGCCCATGACATGAACCGGAGGATCGTCGAAGATGATTAGGCGCTCCCACACTTCGCCTAGGCAAGCCAAAACATCGCTGCTGTGGCAGCGTTGCTCAGGGGGCTTCCGGTGCCTACGACGCTCGAGGATCGACGGGCCCACCACGAGATTCACATGCTACTCGAGCGTGCGGCTGTGCAGCAGGCCAAGAGCTCACTGTCTCGGCTGTGCAGCTTGGGGAAGCACACCACAAAGATTAGGAGTTATGCGAAGAGTCCAATCGTAGGAAGATGACATTGAAGCTAGGGTTTTGACTGCGCTCAAGCTTGCCTGTGGAATAGGTTATCGCTATGCTGTATAATACCATCGTACTAGAGACCACCATGAATAAATGCCATTTCACAGCAGTAGATTTCTGCTAGCTATGTAAGCCTATGACAATGCCCTTCGAGCCACTGTTGCAGAACCCTATTTTATACATCAATAAAGCTCCGAACCTTTTGTTTTATATCTGTATGCCATTCTGTTGAATTCGTGCGTACTTGTGCGTGATCCTAGCGCAACTACATATGCACCTAGGACTCTCAGAATGAGGGGCCAATAGAGTGGTATCAGAGCCGAGCTTGACCATAGGACGAAGCCCTAGGATTGGAATGCATATAATAATGGTAGGTATAGTAGGGGTAATAACGCCACACTTAGTAATAATATAATGAACCAACTTTTCCTATTGTTGCTTCTTAGTTGCGTTGCAAAATGTTTCTAACCCATGTGGTGAAATTTTTGCAGCCATGGAGGATGAATGAGAATGTTCGGACTACTTGACCGTTGGTGGATTCCCACCGCTCCTATGGGAGACATTCTAGCATTTGGGTTACACTGAGCCTCCCATGTACTACTATCACGAGTATGATGAGGAGGGTGTACTCAAGTGTGAAGTACATCTGCATATTTGAAAGCATCCATCATGTCCCGCATTCTAGACTCGGTATATCACAGTATTTGGAGGAGATTATTATGACACCGCCCAGAAAGCAGCATGCTAGGCTCTTGCAAAGTTTTGTTAGATATTTCAAGAAGATATTGACCACACTCTGGCTAGATTCTTTCGTGTATCAAACTAGACCACTCCCACGTGGCGTGAGAAGGCTCGGGATTTGGGAAAAATCAGCCCCATATGCCAGAATATATGGAAGTATTCAATGTCAGATACATGCATGCACTTGACGTTGTCTATGAAGACCAACAGAAGGAATTATTAGGATGGATCACCAAGGCCAAGGAGATTAAAAATGAGTTACACAACACCGCCATGGAGTTATATCTAGCAAATCAAGAAAGGGCAATTTTGAGACGGAAGTTGACTGACTATCGCCAGGAGATGGACACACTTTTACAGGATCCGCAAATTTGGAAGCATGTAAAGAAGATGAACAAAGGAAGGGACTTGGCCATATGACCTACTGCAACAAGCACAAGAGATGGAGTACCAGTCAATGACCCACAGCACCCACACTATGATTTGAATGGATACATGTCAAGAGAATCATTTTTAGACCAAGAGACAGTTGAGACCGAAGAATCTTTTGCTGATAACTTCACCAACCAGAAGACCACTGGGAATGCAGGATCTTCTCAAGTTTCACATGGGTAGGACAATGCTGATGGATATGCACATGAGCTTTGCAAGCTGTGAGATGAGCAATTGGCCCAGGAAAAGGGCAAGACTGCGCTCAGGGATTTTTCCAAGATATGGTTCAAGTAGAGCATAAGTTTGAGTCGATGCAGCTCTTGTAAAATAAATAATCTGAGCTGTAGCAACTAGTAGTACTATGTAGCACTTCGAGTAGTAGTAGTACGTCTAGTAATGCTTCGATGTCCCTAGAGCACGAGTAGTTGCGTAGCAATCATCCTAGCAGTTAATGTGTATGATGCGCCCTTGTATCATATATGTGTGACTATTTTGTGATGTAATATATTATGTGTTTGTTTATGCTTGTGTGTTTTTGCTTGCTTGTCTTTACAAAAGCCTAGAGGATATCTTCTCATCCTTGTTGTTCCATAGCAACAAATGGAAAGGCGATCTGATAGGATTCATGAACACCATGAAAGGGCCGCCGAAAGGTAGGTTCATGAAGCAGAGGAACAAGCTGCACCACCCCCTAGAGGCAGGCATAGCAGAGGCAATCGCGGGCATCATAATCAAAGGCATGGGCATGAGCAACCACAGGGGGATAATATCCCTGTTACAGAAGTACGTAAAGAAGGTGATGAAGAATTGAGCAGAATGGTTGAAATAATCCAGTACAAGGAGAAGAACCACTGCCACCCCACCAACATTAGCGGAAGTAATGGATCGACAGACACTATTATTGGAAAACCTTCCAAGAAGACCAAACAAAGGAAATGGACAAGGAAAAATGGCAGCAATTATGAGACTCCATCCACCAACTTTTGATAGTGCAGAAGAAGACCCCCTTTTAGTAGATGATTGGTTGCATGCCATTACCAAGAAGTTGAGTGCAGTTTGAGCCACTAATGAAGAAAGGTTAATTTAGCTACCCATCAACTGGTAGGAGCAGCTGGTGAATGGTGGGAGAACTATCAAGATGTAGCTAATGAGCCAGATGCTATTACATGGCAAGAATTTGTGGAAGAATTTCGCGAATATCACATCCCTAAAGGAATTATGGAAATAAAGGTTGAAGAATTTCGCTCCATGGGACAAGGTCTGATGATAGTGAACTAGTACATCCGAAAATTCATGAAGCTAGCACGCTATGCACCTAATGATGTCAACACTGACAAGAAGCAAAGATGTTTTAGAAGAGGACTTCATGCAGACCTGAGAGAGCAGATAATTACTCACATCTACTTGGATTTCAACACCCTGATGAATCGCACTATCCTATTGGAAGAAGAGCGCAACAAAAGCGAAGGAGAAATGAAGCGTAAGTTTCTGATGCAATGTGCTATTTGTATTTCTTAGCGTAAGTGAAAGAATCCGCAAGTGTATGGATATACCATCATAGCACTTTACCCAGAAGTATTCAGGGTATTGTATTTTCCTAAAGGAACAGATATGTAAAGTGTCTTAGCTAGTTCATCCAAGATAACAAGAAGAAAGATAGCTAGGGTAGTGAGGTTTTCTAAGGATAGAGAACCTAAGTTAAGATAGCTTTGCCACTATAGACTTACTTCAGGCACCGGCTTATACTGGGTCTGCCAAGTACCTCTGGCTTTTAGCTCTATGATGAACCCAAACATGGGGGATTATAAGGGATGGACAGGGCTGTCACCACCTGCCGCCTACCACAACCGTAGGGAACGAGGAAAACAAAGGTAGCCTCTAGTCTAGATACCACGTCTATGCTATTGACTACTACTCTAGCGCGCATGCAAGGGTTATCCATCTTTTTTAGGGCCCTTCTACTAGAGTATTTGTCACGAGGACGGACGATGAACCCACAAGAATATAGTGATCAAAGATAACTTTTCTTTAGAACTCAACACCAAAGATAAACACGAACCTTATACTTCAAGTAGTATTCGGTACATTGAGGTATAAGTGTAGAGGGAGCCGACAACCCCAACACTCCGTCCACTCAATGTACTAGGGTCACCAAGTACAAGAAGTAGAGGTAACCGACACTCTGGTACTCCTCCAACTCGTAGCTCACTCACTCCCTATTCTAATTCTAGCAAAAGCCTAGGTAGGAATGAAGCTCTTCTTCTCTTCTTGCTCTCTTGTTGTGTTGATAATGAAATGAGGAGCACCTCCCTCCCTTTTATAGTAAGTTGAGGTCAGTTTGCTTTGTTATTTTAGGCAACCCCCACCGAAACCGACCTCTAGGGCAATTAATGTACTGCCACGGCGAAGGTGGGCCTGAGGGACGCTAGTGGCACCGCCTTCGTCTGGTGGTTTGCTTGATGGGCCTGGGTCACTTCTACGTCGGTGTTTGGCCCAGATTTAACAACTGAATGGGCCTTTCTTTCAATCCTTTGTCTAGAGTCTGCGTTTACGTTTTCCTGGTTTCACATTTTTATATGTTTTCATGTGTTGCCCTGCAAAATACTTAAACACCAAAACTTGTGGAGAATGTGAGTTAAAAACCCTATTTCTAAGTTTTGGTAGTCATTATTTGTTTGTTTTGGTAAAATGTTGGCGGTAGAAAATGTGAGTTAAGCACCACCAACAAACTCCCCCACACTTAGTCCTTTGCTCGTCCTCGAGTAAAGCTCTAAGGACCAAGATGGTTTTATCTCCTTGATATTAAATCTGCATATAGGTTATTTTGAGCATCACCTGCACCTGTGAACATTCTGAGTGTCTACTATAAAATCTTGAGTGATTGGACAATGGAACAGTAAGGATTCAAATCTTCTTACTCTACTCTTGCTCAGAAACTTGGGTTTTGTTAGATTTTGAAAATGTAAAATTAGCTTTGCTCCTCAAAAGGATTCACTCGATCGCTCCATGTGTATAGTCCTTGCCAAAGGCTTTTGAGAAATGCCTTCTTTTCTTCCTACCTCTAAAGGCTTTTTGGTAGAGTGTTGGGTAGGTAAGAAAGCGAGGCATACTTGCATCACATGATGTTGTTAAGTCAAAAACTAGATCCACGGAGATGCAAGTCATACATTTTGATCAAGAAGTGCAAGTGTGTGGAATTTTTTAAAAATCTTCCTAATTCTAAATATTTTTGTACTCCTTTGAACATGACTCTCTTTCTTTCTCTTTTTTTGATGGCTACCGTTTTATTTGATAGTATGAGCTATCCTCTCTCTTCCCCTTTTTTCTCTCTTTTTTCTTCATAATTTTTAGCATGGGATTATTCATGCTCTTTGGCATGGATTTTTTTCTCTTCTTTCTCTTTTTTAGCATAGCCCATACTTTTCTTTTAGCATATGAAAACTTTGGAGAGAGTCTCATGTCAACAAGAATGAAGTATTTATTTTTGTGGATGGAAAAGCATGTTTTTGCGTAACTCTCAGTGTAAGAGTCAGCATTTTATTTGTGGGTGTACATGAATCTTGATCATGGGTGCATGACGAGAATCTCAACAATTGTCACACACAATTTGACAAAGCTCAATGTAAATACAAGCAGCATATGACTATGGTTTTGCATCATGGAAGGAGCATGTTAATTGAGATTTTGACATAAATAAATCCCAAGTACTTTGTAAAAGTGAGCAAGTTTCATTTCCATCCTACTATATCTCATATTCCAATCACTTAGATAAAATGGGGTCCCAATGATAAGGTGTTCACAAGTTTAAGAATATTGGCTAGGAATAAGGAGTATGTAAACTTTTAATCATAGGATGACATGGAGATGGAGTGTCACTTTTTAGTTTGCATTTTTAAATTTATTCAATTTTATCCTTTATTTATTTAAATATAAGGAGTGAGGATGCACAAACCAAATTTGAAAATGATGCATTTTTGTGCATCTTTTGGGAGATGAGTGTTCCAGCATGTTTTCTCCCCCACACTTGTTTTCGTACATGTCTTATTTGTAAACAAAAGAAAACAAAAACAAGTGTAGCCAACAATTCTACTAATAATCTTTATTGAATTTGAGATGTACTTATTTTGAGTTAGGGAATTTATTAAAAGCAATTAATTTTATTACATCTATTTTTTATTTGGGATTGTATGAAGGCTCTAGGAAAACTTTTAATCATTGACCGTTTACCTTAAAAACATTACCTTCATCGTCTTGAATCGTGGTTGTGCCATGTGATGCCATGTTGATGATGGTGTACGGTCCTTTCCACTTGCTTCGAAGTTTTCCTTCACCAAAGGGCTTAACCTTGGAGTTAAATAGAAGAACTTTGTCTCCTTTCTTGAACTCTTTTTGCTTGATTCGATGATTGTGCCATCTTTTAGTTCTTTCTTTGTAAAGCTTGGCATTATGGTAAGCGTTCTCCCTCCATTCTTCTATCTCGGCAATTTGCTTTTGTCTATTTCTGCCGGCTAGTTTTACATCCATGTTCTAGCTCTTTATTGCCTAGTGAGCTCTATGCTCTAGCTCAACTGGTAAGTGGCAACTTTTTCCATACACGAGCTGGTATGGTGAAATGCCAGGTTTTGTAAGCTGTCCTGTATGCCCAAAGTGCAGCAGGTAGTTTGTCCTTCCAGCCTTTCCCCATCTCATTGACCATTTTCTGCCGGATGTTTTTTATTTGTTTATTTGAAGTTTCTTCCTGACCGCTTATCTAAGGGTGGTAAGGGATGGCAATGTTGTGCTTTGCTCCAAGCTCCCTCAAAAAGTTTCAAAAGTCTTATCAATGAAATGAGACCCTCCGTCACTTATGACCATTCTAGGTGTTCCAAAGCAAGGGAAGATCACTTCATGGAACATCCTTCGGGCTTGCTTGGCATCAATGGCTCTACATGGTAATGACTCCACCCATTTGGATACGTAGTCGATGACGACAAGGATGTACTTGTTTTCATGGGATTTTGGGAATGGTCCCATGAAGTCAATGCCACATACATCACATATCTCTATTTGCAGGTCGTAGTGTAGGGGCATTGCATTGCGAGCGGTGATGCCTCCTTGTAGCTGGCATTTTCAACACCTTTGGATGAATTCTTTGGTGTCTTCGTACATCATCGGCCAGAAGAACCCACATTGCTAGATTTTGGCTTGTGAGCTGAATACTCCGTAATTGCCTCCGTACTGTGCTACATGGCATTTCTCGATAATTTGTATTCCGTCCACTGTTGGCATGCACCTCCTCAATAGGCCATTAGAGCACACCCTATACAGGTATGGGTCATCCCAAAGGAGATGTTTGCTTTTTGTTTGTAGCTTTTCTTGTTCTCCCCTGGTGGTATGTATCCTATGAGCATGAAATTCACAATGTTCGCGTACCACGGGTTGGAGTCCATCACCTTTAGCAGCATGTCATCATGTAGGAAGTCATTTATTGGCAACTCCTACATGTTAGTGACTTGCATGCGCGACAAATGATCTATGACATTATTTTCTACTCCTATTTTATCTTTTATTTCAAGGTCAAATTCTTGGAGTAGAAGTACCCATCTTATTAATCTAAGTTTAGCGTCTGTCTTAGTGAGCAAGTATTTTAGTGCAGCATGATCAGTGTAAACGATAACTTTTGCTCCTACAAGTAAGACCTAAACTTATCTATAGCAAAAACAACTGCTAGCAGCTCTTTTTCAGTGGTGGCATAGTTAAGTTGTGCTCCAGTCAGTGTTTTGCTAGCGTAAGCGATCGCGTGATGCTTCTTATCTTTGGTTTGGCCAAGTACCGCTCCAATAGCATAGTCACTAGCATTACACATGATGTCGAACAGTAGTGGCCAATCGAGAGGTTGGATGATTGGTGCTGAGATGAGTGCTTTCTTAAGGGTATGGAAAGCATTTAAGCACTCATCGGTGAACTCAAAATGTGCATCCTTAGCTAACAGGTTCATGAGGGGTCTAGAGATTTGTGAAAAGTCTTTGATAAAACATCTGTATAACCACGCATGATGTAGGAAGCTACAGATTCCTTTCACATTCACATGGGGTGGTAGTTGCTCGATAACCTTGATCTTGGCCTTGTCTACCTCAATCCCCCTTTTGAACACAAGGTGTCCAAAGATGATGCCTTCTCGGACCATGAAATGACACTTTTCCCAATTAAGTATCAGGTCCTTTTCTTAGCATCATTGCAAGACTTTGTCTAAATTCTCAAGACAATGGTCGGAAGTTTTCCCATAGACCAAAAAATCATCCTTGAAAACTTCCATGATTTCTTCAATCATGTCTGAGAAAATAGACATCATACACAGTTGGAACAAAAGCGGGTGCATTGCACAACCCGAACGACATTTGTCTGTATGCATATGTTCCATACGGGCAAGTGAATGTAGTCTTGCTTTGATCATCAGGGTGGATATGAATCTGATGATATCCTGAATACCCATCAAGGAAACAAAAGAAAGAGTGCTTTGCTAACCGCTCTAACATTTCATCAATGAAAGGTAGCGGGAAGTGATCTTTCTTTATAGCTGAGTTGAGTTTTTGGTAATCTATACACATCCTCCACCCCATGATGGTTCGTTGTGGGATCAACTCATTATTATTATTCTCAACTACCATCATGCCTCCTTTATTTGGTACCACTTGGATGGGACTAACTCAGTCGCTATGTGGTACATTATAGATTATCCCAGCGTGAAGAAGTTTGAGGACTTCCTTCTTCATGACATCCCGCATCGCATTATTGAGCCTACGCTGAGGCTCTTGAGTTAGTGTACTTGAAGTGTCTATCGGAATGCGATGGGTACAAAGCATTGGACTTTCCCCCTTAAGATCCTATAGGGAATACCCAAAAATAGGTCTATGTTTCTCTAAGATGGCGATGAGTTTGTTGTCTCCTCATCAGTAAGCTTGTCACTTATGATTACAGGAGTTTTTGTGTCGCCATTAAGAAAAGCATAATGTAGGCCAGCGGGTAAGGGTTTAAGTTCAACCAGAGGTCATGCCGGTACTTCCTCCTTGGGATGATCTATGTCTCACCTAAGTCGTCCTCCTCTTAAATGAAGACTTTAGCATCTTTCTCTAAGGCCAACTCGGGAGATTCAAAGGGTGAAACGAACATGACTTCCTTGGGCAGCTATGGATAGGGGAGAGAATCTACCACTGAGTTTTTTGCTTGAGTGATAGGAATGGAAAAAGTGTCTCTCCCTAGCTTTATGTCTAGGTCCCTGATATTGGTGGCTCGACAAGGAGTTTTCTAGGGGATGCCCTATCATGATGTCAAAACCCTGAATGTCAAAGATGTGGAAATCAAGGTGTCAGGTATCTATACCCGAGTATTTGAGCCAAAGGATTAATGAGCATCAAGTCGGCTCATCCAATGGTTAAGGACGCAACAGCAACCTCGTTCGACTCTGAGGACGAGGTTTCCGCCTCGTTTGACCCTTAGGGGCTAGGCCACGCCTCATCCAACTCTGAGTACGAGGTTTCCACCTCGTCCGACCCCCAGGGGCTGGGCCACGCCTCGTCCAACTCCAAGGATGAGGTTTTTGCCTTGTCCGACCCCTAGGGGCTAGGCCACACCTCATCCAACTCCAAGTATGAGGTTTCCGCTTCATTCGACCCCAGGGGCTAGACCACGCCTCATCCAACTCCAAGGATGAGGTTTCTGCTTTGTTCGACCCCAAGGCATGGGCTCTAAATTGTCCGGTCCCATGGGGAGGGCTCTGCCTCGCCTGACCCCTGAGGGTTGGATTCTATCTTGCTCAGCCCAAAGGGTGAGATTTCCACCTCATCCGTTCCCTAGGGGTTAGATTTGCTATCGGACAAAAGCAGTGGCTCTAGGGTGGGACCCACACTGCTTCAACCACTACGGCATGGAGGCGCATGCCTAGGAGCACATCTTGGATGCAACCTAATGCAACTGGCGGTCGCATCAGGCCATGCTAGGAGACTCATGTCGCCCACCGCGTCAACAAGCCAGCACTATGCTGCCAACTCCCTGCCTGACCACCATCCAACGTCAGTCAACTGGCGTTAGTTGGCTAGCACTGTATCGCTAGCCCCCTGTATGGCCTCTGTCAGGGGACCCTTTTGACCATTCTATCCGCTCAGATGGGACGGAAGACAAGAACAATGCATGACTCCCGCACGTATGCTACAGCAGCCAACAGGACCCCCGGTGCGATGCCGCTGCCACCATGATCTACAGGGTCAGCAGGACCCACGCAAAGAGGAGGACGGCACATCTATGGGAGCCTTATTTCTCTTTTTTCCTCTTCCCTTTGGCTATAACCCCTACTTTCCCTTGGCCTATAAAAGGGAAAGCAGGGCATCCCACCCTAGGATGGATCAGGTCATCGAACAAGTGCATCACACAGCATTGGTTCACCACACCTCATCACGAACAGCACACCACTAGAGACTTGGGACCAATCCCTCTCTCGCCCATTTGCAACCCCTACTATGAACTTTGAGTGCTAGAAACATGAGCAGCAGGAATGAACTAGATGTAGGGACATTCTGCCTGAACCAGTATAAACCTCATGTCCTCTTAGCACACCATCCGAGCCAGAAACACAATATTACAAATTTACTCATTGATGTTTACTCGAAACACCAACAGTTGTCACGCCAGGTAGGGGCCTTTTGCATGTTTCGACATCAACACTAGGCCTCGGATGGCTAGTCATGACATCAGTTAGGTCCCTAGCGTGCACGTGTGCTTCGAGGACCTACATTTCATTGTCTCGGAGGAGGGAGAGCTGGGCGGGTGCCCGTCATCATTCAAACCCTCCACTCCATCAGCCTCGATGCGATCACCGAAGTGCTTGAGGAGCTACGGTTGTGTGCGCCAGAGGCCCACGCCCCTAGAAGCAGCCAGCTCCACGACTTTGGCTATGGGAGGTTGGAGCATCAGCTCGGTGTCTTCCTAGGACCCCAACCATCCCAGGAGGACCTACGCCACCTTACCTTCTCGTTCACCAACATCATGGCACAACTTACCAAGGGAGAGTCTCTCTCCCTAGAATACCTCACCCAGAGCGCCCCAACAGTGCTCCCGTTCGGTCTCCACAACGCTGTAGAGACCGTTGACCACCTTGTGGTGCAACACATGATTTCATCCCCCACAAACGACAAGTTCATGGGGGTGATCGAACATGTCGAGGAATCTTTCCATGACCTCCTCAGAGGAGCCAAAGTCACCCTTTGGCCCTAACTCCAGTAGGGAGAGCCATCACCCCTCTCGTGAATGCTTCATGATAGGTACCCCCGAGGGATATGTCGAAAGCATCCACGAGGAGGAGGCTTCCCCAATGAACAACCTCGATGATGAGGTCGAGGGAGATATAGGAGCCCCACCCCACCTATAGGTGGAGCGGCTGAAGGCCCAACACCTAGAGCTTGAGGCAGCGCGACTCTAGCTCGAGCAGGAACGTGTGGAGCTCGATCGCGAGATCAAGCACCATGGAGACGGGGGGTGCGCACGCGCCATGGCCCATGACATGAACCGGAGGATCATTGAAGATGATCAGGCGCTCCCGCACTTTGCCTAGGCAAGCCAAAACATCGCTGCTATGGCAGCCTTGCTCAAGGGGCTTTCGGTGCCTACGACGCCCGAGGATCAACGGGCCCACCATGAGATTCGCATGCTACTCGAGCATACGGCTATGCAGTAGGCTAAGAGCTCGTTGTCTTGGTAATAGGAGCTTGATGCCAGCCAGTGCACGCCCTCAATGCGACCCAACAAGGACACATCAGTCCACTAGGCGCCGCACAACGGCAGGCCATGCATCATGGTTCTAGTGTAGGAGCGTCTCGGCCGCAACCGTGATGCGCGCGACACCCTCTATGTCTGTCAATGTATCCTCAATGATGAGGGGGAGGGGGCCAGTTGCAGCTACCACCCTCACCGTGGTGGGCGCTACAACCATGAGGAGGACTGAAGTCATAGCCCCAAACCAATGGGGCCCTAGGCTTTCGGTTGGCATATCCTCAAGGTGGCGCTCCCGCCCTGATACCGTCCACCGACTAACGTCCTGAAATACTCCGAGGAAACAAACCCTGGCTTGTGGCTCGAGGACTATCGGCTCTCTTGCTAGGCCAGCGGGCCAGTTAGTAACAACTTCATCATCCGCATTCTCCCCCTATTCCTGGCTGACTTAGCATGAACATAGCTAGAGCATCTTTTGCCCAACTACGTTCAGAGTTGGGCAGAACTAAAACAAATCTTCGTGGGGAACTTCTAGGGCACGTACGCCTGCTTGGGAACCCCTAGGACTTGAAGAACTATCAATAGAAGTTGGGAGAGACTCTCCACGAGTACATCCAATTCATCTCCTGGTAGTGCAATGAGCTCTCCAATGTCGTCGATGCTGACGTCATCGGAGCCTTCCTATCAGGGACCACCTGTGAGTCCCTGGTCCATAAGTTGGGATGTAAGGGCCCATGGACTGATGAAGAAGGGCACTAGGGTCAGGCTAGTTTTCATTTTCCCCCTCGAGGTGCGCATGAGGTACGCAATTCACATCCACTTCTCATTTCAAATAATACGGCTGAGTATGAGGTACTTGTTAATGGCTTTTGCATCACCATAGAGTTGGGCATCTGACGGCTTGACATCCAAGGTGGCTCGCAACTAGTCATCGACTAGGTCATGAAGGAGTCAAGCTGCCACAATGCCAAGATGGCTACGTACTATCATGAAGTCTAATAGTTGGAGGACAAGTTTGATGGCCTCGAGCTCAACCATATCCCAAGGCGGCTCAATGAAGCAGCTGACCATTAGCGAAGATGGCATTGAGCCAAGAGCCAGTCCCCACCAACATCTTCGCGAGCGACCTGCACAAACCCTTGGTCCAATACTAGGAACCAGAATAGGGCAGCAACGAGCTGCTAGTTCTGGGCTCGGGGGTTGACCGACCCTTAGTTTCATCTGACCCCAAGGTCATGGAACTCGTCAAAGACCCAGTGGTAGAGCCCGACCCTCCAACCGACTGGAGAACACCTTATCTTCATTGCCTCCTCCACAAGGTGCTCCCTGCTGACAAGACAGAGGCCCGACGGCTCGCATGTCGCACCAAGTCCTTCGTCGGCCACACTAGAATCCTATAGTGTTGCATCCCCATCAAGCAGGGGAAGGACCTGCTAGGTGACATCCATGGAGGGGTCTACGGACATCACGCCGCACCTAGAATGTCAGCTAGAAACGCATTACAAGAAGGTTTTTACTGGCCAAACATAGTGGCCTACGCCGAGCAGGTCATACGCACCTACAAAGGATGCTAGTACTATGCTCAGCAAACTCACCTACTGGCCTAAGCACTCTAGATAATCCCCATCATGTGGCCATTCGTGGTTTGGGGGCTTGACCTTGTAGGCCCCTCAAGAGGACGCCCGAGGGCTTTACACACTTACCTGTCGCCATGGACAAGTTCACGAAGTGGATAGAGGCTCGACCGATCACCATGATCAAATCCGAGCAGACCGTGTTGTTCTTCATGGACATCGTCCATCGCTTTGGAGTCCCAAACTCCATTATCATGGACAACGGCACTCAGTTCACCAGGAAGAAGTTCCTCCAATTCTGTAATGAATATCACATCCATGTCGACTAGGCCGCTATAGCGCACCCCCGTATGAACGGGCAGGTCAAGCGCACAAATGGCATGGTCCTATAGGGCCTCAAGCCTAGGATCTTCAACCGGTTGAACAAGTTTGGTGGATGATGGGTCATCGAGCTTCCCGCGATACTCTAGAGCCTAAGGATGTCTAGCAGCCGGGCAACCAGTTACACGTTGTTTTTCATGGTCTACGGCTCCAAAGCCATCCTCCTGACCGACCTCGACTACGAAGCGCCAAGGGTCAAGTCCTACAACGAGCAAGGAAACGAAGCATCTTTGGAAGACACCATGGACCTTCTTGATGAAGCACGCGACATCGCCCTGCTCCGTTCGACCAAATAGCAGCAAGCGCTACAGCAGTATCACAGCCGACGTGTATGGGGTCGCGCCTTCAGCGTAGGCGATTTAGTCCTTCGCCGCATCCAGAGCAACAAAAATCGCCACAAGCTTTTAGCGCCGTGGGAAGGACCATACATCATCGTAGAAGTATTCTGACCCTGCACCTACAAGCTCAAGACCGATGATGGCAAAGCCATCGCCAATGCCTGGAACATCGAGTAGCTATGTCATTTTACCTATAGTCTTTCCGTTCCAAAGCTTCCGATTTGCTTATCGAACTAAGTATTGTTTCTGCAAAAACCAAAAAATGTTACCTCCTATCGGGTTCGCTTCCGATCTAATCGGTCTTTAGTAACACCCGACCCTGGCAACTACCTGGGGTTGGGTTTTACTCGGGGGCTGATAGGAGTACATATACTCAGAAACATTTTCCCATCCGACCCTTCTTTTTATGACAAGACCTAGAAATAAGAGTTGTCAAAAACTAACGATGAGTAAAGCTGGTCAGAATGCAAAAAGCCTATGCCCCAACGGCTATGGCATTGCTCGCTCACCGGCGTGATCATTACTTAGTCGCTCGCAACTTAAGTTTCTAGTGCCTTAACATAAAATAAGGGATGGATCGCAATGAACTTTATATATATATATATATATATATATATATATATATATATATATATATATATATATATATATATATATATATATATATATATACACAAAGAGGCCAAACAACATTACCGGCCATAATAAAAGTCTTTACAAAAGGACCGACACTGGACTTAGCTCACTAACTAAACACTCTTTGGTAGGATTTCTTCTCCAACCTTCTCCACCAAGTCCTACGCCAGGAGAGCCATTTCCTTCTCAATTTCGTCCAGCTTGGCATCAGTGTAGCCAGGTGCGAAGCCCTCACTAATCACCGGCAGGTCAATGTTAGCGTAGTGGGAGTGAGCGATGGTGAATGTATGATGGACGCCAGTGTGCAGGTCCTCCCTTACGAGTGCGCGCGCTCGGTCTGGGATCTAGGTAACCCGAATTGTGAGCGAGCTCGTCTCTGCGGTTGGGGTGACCCCAAGGTCATCAAAGACCAACCTGATGGTAGCGCGCAAGGCATCATGGTCGTCGCTCTCTGACTAGAGTTGACCCACACCTCAGAGAGTTGCCTCTATTGGGCTGCCCCAGCCAAAAATCAAAGAGCGTCAGAAAACCGACTGCAAATGTCAAAGCAAGAAGGTAACCAGAGCCTCACCATTCACTTGCTCCTCAAGGACCATCATCTCCCTCTAGAGCACGCCAACATCCCTAGCCAAGGCGGCGGCCAGGCCCTTAGCTTCTTTTTTGACTTCTGCTCGCTTTCGAGCTCTCGCCGAGCAAGGTCGAGGGCCGGGTGGAGTCAACCAAGCTCCGTGGCATCTTCCCTGGCCTTGGCTACCACAGCCTTGAGCTTGTCCTTGGCCTCGTCAGCATGTTGATGGGCTTCCTGTTCCTTGGTTTGGAGGCTCACCACTTCCTCCTACAGCCATGACACTTCGGTAGCAAGCCCCTAGACCTCCCTCTCACAATGGAGGAATAGAGACTTCTCCTAGCTACGCATCATAAGGGACTACGAAAAATCAGGTTAGAATTATATAAATAGGGCTCGAAAGTAGAAAACATGAAGACATGACAAACCTGGATGGTAGGGGTGATGTCATCCTTCAAAACCCCCCAACGCATCGGTCAGAGAGCGAACAACAGACTCAAGTCCTGAGCGCATGCTCGTCCAGTCCTTCTCCTCCACTGGGTCATCGAGGGTGAACATAGGTCTAGCCGCATGGCCCAGTGAGCCAGCTTCCTCCCCACACAAGTGGATTGTCACCCAACTGGACAAGGGACCAAAGGGCGAGCCCCAATCGAGGGGTCAGCCATCGCAACCATCGGTGTCAGCCCGACGGGGGCCGACAGAACCACCTCCATCACTGGTGCTCCCTCGGGAGTGGATCCTCCGATGGTAGAGGAGGCTAGTAGTTCGAGCTCTGAAGTCTGAACCATCGCCGCATCTGTAGGGGATGCCTCGATCACGCCTCCTCCTGCCTACCCCACCTCGGGCGTGTCGATCAGCGCGGGCGCCGATTCCACGAGCACCGCCCCCAGTGCAACCGTCGCCTCCGCCTCCCCCGCTTCCTCAGGCAGCGTCGTGCCCACCTCGGTGCCATCATGGCGCGCCCCTAGCACCATGCTAGTAGGCTCCTAGGGGATTCATCGATGCACCAGGATCTTCCATGATGCCAACTCCAGGCGGTTGGTAAGAATGGTCCTACGGAAAGCACCAACGTCACACGATGAAATCCGAGCTCGCAATGAAAGGGTGAAGAAGTCATTAACTCACCTCGACGCCATTATCTGAGGACATTTTGGGGGCTGGCCACTCAACTCTGACTCTACCACATCGGTGACTAGCCACTTTGCTCCCCTAGAGGGGTCAGTCAGAGCGGGGTGGACTTGCTCCTCATACCTCGGGGGTGCGTCCTCCCTCACTGATCTTGGAGGCACATCCTCTTTGGTTTGTGCCGGGGCGTGCTACGGAATCAGGGTCAAGTTGGCCTGCCCCACATTAGCTTGCTCATCCTTGAGTGCAAACACGCCCCACGGGATGTTGGGGTTAGACTCGTCCTCCTCCTCTTCCTCCTCCTCATTGCCATCGCTCTCCTCTGAGCCTTGCCAGCACCTTCCACACTGGAACTTCACTAGCTCCTTCTTCACCTTCCTTCGCTCCTTCTTTGCCTTTGCCGCCTCAGCCGCGGCGCGGTTCGCCACCCTCCATGTTGTGTCCTCTAGCAGCGGCGGGTCGGAGTCACGGGTGATGAGGCCGGGCTACAATTCCCGACGCTTAGAATCTAAAAACAGAGGAGGGTCAGCCAAACAAAGAAACTCTAAGAAGGCTTACCAGTTCAATGAAACCCACGTCTGGCCACATCGCAAGATGCCCTAGGACCGAATACACCGAGGCAAGATCCAACGATGGACCCGTCGAGCACTCCATCACCTCCTTGAGGCATTGTGCCATTTCACCGATGCTGAGGGCCTCACCGGCGACCATCACCATCCCTTCGGGCATAGAATCTAGTGTCATCTTCCACATTAGAAGAGCGCACGCCATCTACAGCGCCAGCCTCCTAACATGGTACGCTCCGATGATGCTAGTCCTACAAAGATCATGGCACCTTAGAGTCGCAATGGCCTTGAGAAGGTCGCCAAGCCTCTTTTGCTCTCTCCTCACGGGACCGTACCTCCACACGTCCGGTGCCTCCTCGATCAGGCGGCCGGTGAAGATCGGTAGGGGGCGGCGTAGTCGTTCTTCAGGTAGAACTAGAGCTTATGCCACCCCTTGTTGGACTTCAACAAGGGGATGGACATGTACTCCGAAGCCTGGCTGCCCTGTAGATGGATGCTCGTGCATCCCATCGTCACCGCCTGGTCTGGCTTCTTCTCCTTCTTCTTCTTCTTTAGCTCGATAGCAAAGAAATACTTCCACAGCTCGAAGTGGGGCTCAATCATCAGATACCCCTTGCACAGCACGATGAAAGCTCAATCCTATAGTAATGCAATAGCCCTCGGAGGAATCAGTGGGGAGGAGTCATGAACTCGCGCTTGTGGAAGGGGACAAAGGAGATGATGTAGCTGGCCAGTGGCGATGGCGCATCCTCACCACCAGGTATGATCCACTCCACTACCACGGTCCTTGCACGGAGAAGGCCCTTCTTAACTAGGCCCCCCATGCACGCATGGAGAAGGTCGAAGCGAGGCCACGCCTCCATCGAGGCACGGGGATGGCAATGTAGAAGATCCGGCGGTGGCGTAGGGCTGGAGAGTGAGGGCTTCACCGGCAGTGGAGTGGAAATAGGGGAGCGAAGGCCGAAACTCAAGAGCGGAAGGCAGAAGGACTGGAGTGGCAAGGATGCGGTTGCGTGTATGGAGGTTGGAGAGAAACGGTTCCATTTATAAGGTAAGGGCGGAATAGGCGAGGTACAAACTGTCTGTCTAAATTAACACACCCCACGCCTCGCCAGATCCATTTCTTTTGGGGCTCGTGCCCTCACTATTTCTCACAGCATCAGTCGCATCGCTGCCTCAAGAGACGAGAGCATGCCTATCCAAATCTTCCCCACAAAGGATCCGTTGGGCGATGGCTCGTCTTCAAAGGCTACGGGCCACTACAGGTAAGTGGGATACGGAGCTAAAAATGCTCCCACGGCCCATTAACACCCAGGAGTTCAAAGGTTGGCCTACCAGTGGGTTCATAGCCGCTCTAGGGCACCCTAGAGTGAGGGAAGGTTAAGGATGGGCCCGCTAGCGGCCAATACCCAAGGCGCGCGAAGCGCCACGGGCGTCCCGACCCTTGTTTTGAGTCTTAGATGATGCAAGGTCTATGGTTTTTCCCCGAAGAAAGGCATCAAGCCCTCGGACCGGTCGAACAGATCAAAGAACTATATGGATTGTCCACCAAGAATTTAGAGTCAGAGACCAGCTGACCTCAAACCGAGCCCCCACAAAGGGGATGTTGGGGAAAGCATGAGACTCGAAAAAGCCCGTTAGCAACTCATTGAGCACCGTCCTCCATCCAATGAGGAAAGAATGAGATGGATCAGCCCCTCTGCCCTAGCGAATGGACGCATGAGGGGTGATGATCACAAGATGAACTGACCCCCCGACCCGACCCCTGCTACGCATGGAGGCTCGGGGGCTCGGCATCGCAAAGAGACCAAACACGCGGTTGCAGACAAACGACAAGTGTCATACATAGCTCGCTATCATGCAAAGCGATAATAAGGAATAGTACCCCCGTGCGCCCTCAAGCAATGGATAGCAAAATTCCTTTGTAGAAGTGTCTCACTCCTCCAAAGGCTCGAGGGCTACACCCACCAGGTGTGCTCGCGCACACCCGGTGGAAAACAGATTACCAATGCGTCTCTGTGGCCTTGGCCAGTCCCCCACATGGAGGTTGGGTGCCTAAATCTTACTCGATTATCCTATGCGGTACAATGAACCAAGGGGAAAAACACCAAAGTTCCAATAAATGACCCGCCTCCATGGCACAACGGCCACAGGAGTGACAAATCGCAAAAAGCCTTTGCAAGAGTGTCTCACTCCTCCAAAGGCTCAGGGGCTACTGTCGAATATCTATACCCGGGTATCCGAGCCAAAGGATTAATGAGCGTCACGTTGGCTCATCTGATGGTTAAGGATGCAACTACGACCTCGTCCGACTCCGAGGATGAAGTTTCCGCCTCGTCCGGCCCCTAGGGGCCGGGCCACGCCTCATCCAACTCCAAGTATGACGTTTCCACCTTTCCCAACCCCTAGGGGCTGGGCCACGCCTCGTCCAACTCCGAGGACAAGGTTTCCGCCTCGTCTGACCCCTAGGGGCTGGGCCACGCCTCGTCTAACTCTGAGTATGAGGTTTTCACTTCGTACAACCCCTAGGGGCTGGTCCACACCTTGTCCAACTTTGAGGATGAGGTTTTTGCTTTGTCTGACCCCAAGGCGTGGTCTCTGACTTGTCCGGTCCCATAGGGAAGGCTTTGCCTCGCCTGACCCTCGAGGGTCAGATTCTGTCTTGCCTAGCCCCTAGGGTGAGATTTCCATGTCGTCCGTTCCCTGGGGGTCGGATTTGCTATCGAACAAAAGCAGTGGCTCTAGGGTGGGACCTAAACCGCTTCAACCACTATGGCATGGAGGCGCATGCCTGGGAGCACATCTCGGACGCATCCTGATGCAACTGGCGGTCGCATTAGGCCATGCTAGGAGACTCATGCCGCCCACCATGTCAATAGGTCGGCACTGTGCTGCCAACTCCCTGCCTGACCACCATCCAGCGTTAGTCAACTGGCATCAATTGGTTGGCACTGTACCGCCAACCCCTCCTATGGCCTCTGTCAGGGGACCCTTTTGACCATTCCGTCCGCTTGGATGGGACGGAAGACAAGAACGGCGCACAACTCCCGCATGTATGCTGTAGCGGCCAACAGGACCCCGATGCAACGCCGCTGCCACCACGATCTATAGCATCAGCGGGACCCACGCGAAGAGGAGGACGGCACATCTTCGGGAGCCTTATTTCTCTTTTCTTTTTTCCTCTTCCCTTTGGCTGTAACCCCTGCTTTCCTTTGGCCTATAAAAGGGAAAGCAGGGCGTCCCACCCCGGGACAGATCAGGACATCGAACAAGTGCATCACACAACATCGGTTCACCGCACCTCATCACGAACAGCACACCACCATAGACTTGGGACTAGTCCTTCTCTCGCTCGTTTGTAACCCCTACTATGAACTTTTAGTGCTAGTAAGACGAGCAGCAGCAATGAACTGGACGTAGGGATGTTCTGCCAGAACCAGTTTAAACCTCGTGTTCTCTTAACACACCATCCGAGCCAAACGCGCAATATTACAAATTTACTCATTGGTGTTTACTCAAAACACCAACACAAGGGCCATAACGGCATCGCCATGAAGTAATGTTGCATTATGTAGAATTCCACGTCCCTTCAGGCTGGAACGTGGGGCAACCCTAAGAGATTTGTTTGTTGGAGCAAGATGTTCATTGCCAAAATAGGCAGACACAAAAGATACGGATATGATGTTTGCTCCAACAGTCGGATTGTATAGCACATCAACCATATAGTCATGGATATTGCATTGAATGGTTAAAGAAGGGGTGGGAATCTGAATTTCTTCACAAAAGAGCTTCGCTTCTTCTATCCATTTGCTACTCATGATGGCAGTCAACTCCCTGATGGATTCCCCAAGGAACTCTTTGTCTAGGGGGTCAAGGGGAGTGACAGGAATTGGTGGTCTCTTTTGGTATGAGTATTTTGAGGTATTTCTAAAATCTTCATGAAATTCATCCTCGAAAAATGGAAATTCCGAAGGTTGGAAACCTTCCTCCGAAGTTTTCGGTTCGGGTAAGAGTCTCTGAATGGGAGCTATGGGTTCGGACTCAGCCAAAGAGACTTCCTCATGGCTTGATTCGGGCTCTACTCGGAGGGGTTCTAGGGGAGGAGTGTTCTCTAGAATGCGGTCTAGTAACGCTTCTCCTTCCGCTATGGTTTTATGGTTGAATGAACCTCCGGCAGTGATATCAAGCTGTAGGGTAGATTCCTTGCTAAGACCTAACAAAAAATGTTGTAACAGCACTTGGTTTGGTATAGACAAGTCTAGGCCAGAGTGTGCTAGGAGTGAAAATCTGGCCCAAGCTGCACGTATGGTTTCCTTCTCTATATGTTGGAAATTGAGAATCTCCTATCGTAGGGAAGCGATTCGAGATATATGGAAGAACACGAGATAGAATTTGTTCCTCAATTCTTCCCAATCTCCTTTTACCTTCCCTACATTATGGGCATGCCATAGTTTTGCCCTCTCATCAAGAGAGAAGGGAAACAACTTCCACTGAAGAGTTTCATGTGACATGCCCAAAATGGTTAGGCATGCATAGAGCTGCTCAAATTCCCGTAGGTGATGATATGGGTTTTCGTGATCTAAGCACGAGAAGCTTTGTTCCCAAACCATGGCTATAAAGCTAGGGTGGAGTTCATAGCTAGAAGCTGTGATTGGTTTCGAGGATTGTGGTGGCTCTACGAACTCGCCCTTGGGAGCAGAAAGTTGTTGAATTGATTTGTGCTCCATTGGAAAAGAATAAAAAGAAAAGAAATGTAAAAATAAAAGGATACACAGGCGAACTAGGTTCAGAGATAATTACGACAACCGTTCCCTGGCAACGGAGCCAGAAATGTTTGTTGGTATTTCTTAGTGTAAGCGAAAGAATCCGCAAGCGCACGGATATACCATCGTAGCACTTCACCCAGAAGTATTTATGTTATTGTATTTTCCTAAAGGAACAGATGTGTAAAGTCTCTTAGCTAGTTCGCCCAAGATAACAAGAACAAAGATAGCTCGGGTAGTGAGGTTTTCTAAGGATAGACGACCTAAGTTAAGATAGCTTTGTCACTATAGACTTTTTGTTGACATTTTTTAGCGCAATCACTAGGATTGGTGTTTCCTAGAAATGGCACCAGAAACGTCGTGATAATATTTCTGAACACATGTAGAAATATTCCGCAAGCACATGGATATATCATTGTAGCATTTCACCCGGAAGTATTCGGGTATCATTCATTTATATTTTCCCAAAGGAAGGCATGGTGTAAAAGTTTCTAATACGGATATGGACAAGATAACATGACTGCATAGTAGACCAAAGTCCAAAATAGGGGTAATCCAAGATACATATTGGATAGTGTGACACACACACTCAAGCCAAACTCAAGGACAAAGATAAAAGAAAGAATAAAGAATAAAAGAATATACCTAAACAGGAGGCTTATCTTATATAGCTATGCTAAGATAAGAAGATCATACAAATACATGAATATCTAAGGGTAGCGATCCTAAGATAAGATAACTTTGGTCACTATAAACTTACTTCGGGCACCGATGTACGCTTGGTCTGCCAGGCGATACTGACCTACGGCTCTACGCCGTATCCGAACGTGGATGATTACGAAAAGGACGGACAGGGCTGTCACCACCTGCCGCCTACCCCTCAACCGAAGGATACGAGGCAAACGAAGGTAACTTCTAACATAGACACCACATCTACGCTATTGGTTACTATTCTAGCGGTGGCCAGGAACTTCCGTTTTTATCAGGAGTCCTCTTACTAGAGCATCCACCATGGGGACGGATGACGAACCCACAAGAATATAATGACCAAAACTAATCTTAAAGTAGAACCTACTATCTCAATTTAGGTCTTAGTATAAACATGTATGTATGAACGATTAAGCATAGTGATTGAGAAGGTCCCAAGATGGGTGAAGTATATGAAAGAATGGACAGTATGTTTGGAGAGATAACAGATGTCATGACCAACGAAGATTATCCTCACAAGGAAGATTTTCCTAAGGTTAATGAGATAATTATTAACCAGTGGAGTAAAATGAACATCCCACTCCATTGCCTAGCTTTTGCACTACGCCCAAAGATCTATGATACTGAGTATCTGAAAATACCTGCTCCTGGAGGCATTCCCAGAAAAGCTCCAAATCAAGACAAGGAGGTCATGAGAGGGGTGGTAGAAGCTTTTCATAAAATAGCAGATGGTGAGGCTGAACCAAAGATACTGCAAGAAGAATTTATTGCATTTCACATGAAGAAAGGAATGTATGCATTACCGGCTGTTCAAACTGATGCAACCACAATGACACCCATTGATCGGTGCTCGATCTAACTATGGCTCCGAGACTCCAAATTTAGCAGAAGTTGCTTTCAAGGTTCTACCTCAGCCAATCAATAGCTCCTCTGCTGAAAGAAGTTGGAGTACATATTCATACGTATGGGATGTGAAGAGAAACATGATAAATTCAAAAACTGCATGTAAATTGGTTTATGTCCACTGCAACATTCATCTTCAGTCGAGGTTTTCAGAGAGCTACAAAGCAGGCCCTAACAGCAAATGGGACGCAGATCCAAATGATGCATCCTTGGAGGAATCAAGATTGAAGCTCAAGCAATTGTGCTGGAAAGATTTGGAGAAGGATGTGGTCATTGATCCTCTAATTAACGAGACCGGCTCATCATCGAAGAAGATCACCAGAAACAAGAATAATTGATTGGTATGCCACTGTCCTATAATTAAAATTTTAAACTTTATAGTCTGTACTCTGTAGTCTATGCTTTCACACAAACATTATACTGAAATACTGAATCTATGACTATTGTTTCCAGGAGTCTACAGGATGGCTGGTGTGGAGTAGTGGACTACAGGAGTCAGGACTTCAGAAACGCTCAGGGGAACAAGCATGGCTGCCCGCTGCCGTCGATTGTTAGTCGTCTTTCTTTCATTTAATAAATAAAGTTAGTGGTGAGAGTGTGAGATCGAGAGTCACAGAGTCAGAGTCATAAACTATTTGCAGATTTCTCCTTTTGCTTTGTTGGATTGGATCATGTAATGAGTGATTTTAATTACGAACTTCAGTTTGCATTGGACATGTTTTCTGGTGATTCAGTTATTCCATAAGTCATATATACATATATTCATGCGCATTGCTTGCTCATCAATGTATAAATGTTGTATTTATGTACTATATACATAAATCAAAGCGACCCAACTTACTCCAAATCACGTACCTATGCAGACTCCTCAATTCAGGGCCATCGACCTAGCACTACCGAAAACAGTGACTTTGCCGTGTGCCATAGGTACTCGGCAAAGACTAAAAAACACTCGGCAATCGGCAAAGGCTTTGCCGAGTGTAACACTCGGCAAATAGCACACGGCATCTACAGTGTCGACAAACAGTTATTTGCCGAATGTTTTTTATCGCGCACTCGGCAAATAGTTTGCCGAATGTCAAATTTGACACTCGGCAAAAAAAAGTGGTTTGCCGAGTGTTTTTTCAAAATACACTCAGCAAAGGATTATTGTTTGCCGAGTGTTTTGGGGAATTACACTCGGCAAACCTATTTTCCAAAGAAAAATAATAATTTTTTTTTCAGCATACCATTATTGTTTGCCGAGTGTTTTTGAGAATTACACTCGACAAACCTATTTTCCAAAGAAAAAAAATATTTTTTTCTCAGCATATTTCAGTCCTCTTCGCCCTCTCACAAGCAGTCCTCGGCCTCCTGAGAGCCCTCGGGTGATATCCTTCTTGTTCTTCCTCTTGAACTCCTGGACGAAGTGGTTGACGATCCTGTTGTCAAAGTACTCACCACCCAGATGGGTGTCACCAGCTGTGGACTTGACCTCAAAGATACCTTCCTCAATGGTGAGGAGGGAGACATCGAAGGTACCACCTCCAAGGTCAAAGATGAGGACGTTCTTCTCGCCAACACTGGTAGCCTTCTTGTCAAGACCATAGGCAATAGCAGCAGCAGTTGGCTCGTTGATGATACGCAGCACATTGAGGCCAGCAATCACCCCAGCATCCTTTGTGGCCTGCCTCTGTGAGTCGTTGAAGTAGGCAGGGACTGTCACAACAGCATTCTTGATCGTGCTGCCAAGGTAAGCTTCAGCGATCTCACGCATCTTGATGAGAACCATAGAGGAGATCTCTTCAGCTGCAAACTGCTTCTCCTCACCCTTGTGCTGGACAACAATCATTGGCTTCTCACCAGACCCAGAAATGACCTTGAAGGGCCACAGCTTGATATCGCTCTGGACAGAGGCATCAGAGAACCTCCTGCCGATGAGACGCTTGGCATCTGCATACAAATGCAATCATGTCAGATATGCATTCCAATACCATACAATTTGAAATGTAACAGAAATCATCCATCAGTTAAATAAAACTTTGATCAATCAAGTGAAATATAATAATCCAGAGACTACCTATAACTACTAAAAAAATCACATCAGTTTTCAGTCAAGATGCCACTAGCAGAAAGGCCAATCAAGTGAACTCCAATAATAATAGTAAGACTGTATTCAGAAAACAAATTACACTAGCTGGCTAGCTAGCTAAGAAAAAACAAAAAACTATATTCAGAAAACAAATTATACCTGGCTGGCTAACTAGCTAAGAAAAAACAATTATCAGTTTTTTCAGTCATGATCATTAGAACAATCAAAACATGTAAACGGGCATATAGTAATTGGAAACTCATAAATAAGCAACTAGTGTCGCAAGATCCGTTCCCCTTGTATTCTGCCATGTTTCGAGACACACAATCACAAAAAATGACTGCAAGTCAGATACCAAATGGCATTGACTACAACAAATTACACTAGAAAACATACTCTGAATGCAATAAAAACTAAATTTGCGGTGCAATCTCAGCCGAAAGATGGTGATTTTTGTTGCAATAATCACAGTGATTCAGGAAATGGGAATTTGCATCACAGATTGCACATAAAAAATACAACAACCAACAAATAACTATTTAGACTTTAGAGAACTACTGTTGACTTACAAGATACTATAAAACTGGCAAAAGTTTATAGTAAAAATGAAATGTTAAAGAGAGATTAGATGGTAGTGCATGATGTGATCATCACAATGAATGCAGATATCTCCTATGTTATGATATCATCACTTCTCCCATTAAAATTCATCTTATACAACTCTAATAAACCTCAACCACAGACATGATCAAAATATCAGAGCAACAAATAGCAGTACAACATTTTTAAAAGATTGTAATGATGCTTGATGTGCAGTTGCCAACTACCAACCATAAAAGCTAGAGTACAATATTAAACTAGGGGGCCAATATTTTCTAGTAAAAGCAATAGATTAAAGCAATGAGAGATCAGATGGTGATGCATGATGTTGTCATCATAAAAGAATGCAGATATCTCGTGTGGATATAATCTCATCACTTCTCCCATTAGTTAAACCAAAAGGAAACTAAACAACAGATCTAAATGCCATCTTCTAGTCAAGTTTTCCATCTTGACATAACTGGAAGAAAAAAATAGCACAAAATTTTTTTAAAAAAAACTAAACTCTTGATCTGCAGTTTCAGATTGAAAACCACAAAAGCTAAACTCTTGATCTGCAGTTTCAGATTGAAAACCACAAAAGCTATTGTAACATAGCTTTCCATCACTGGTATCATTGGAATAAAGCGCTTAGGGTAATTGTTTCATCATCAATCTGCCAGCTCAAGAGTTGACAAATAGTACTCCAGAACCATCCAATTAGAATTTCAGTACTGAGTAGGTGCCAAAAATTAACAGATCTAATGCTAACAACAGTCCAAAAACACATTGCATGGATCTACCCAAAAAAAACATGTATAAATTTCAGTACTGACTCAGCAAACATGGGAAGCTCGACATAGGGCGGCGGTGGTACCTGACGGACAAGCACCGTGTCCTGCCTCTCCTAGCCCGCTGGCGGCAACCACGCCGAGGCCAACATGGTGCCCTTCTGTGTGGAGGAGGGAGGCGCCGACGGCCAGATCTGGAGGAGGGACGCCGACACCACGCCCGCACCACCAGCACCGCCGCTGCCGCCACCATCCACGCCTGCCGCCGGATCTCACCGATGGGGAGGCGGTGCCGAGAAGCGGGAGGGGAGGGGCTGCGCCGGGGAAGAAGGTAGGGGAGGGGGGAGCCGAGATAGAAGGGAGGGGCCGGATCCGGCGGGGAAGAAGGGAGGGGCCGGATCCGACGGGGAAGAAGGGAGGAGGGGAGGGGAGGGGCCGGATCCGGCGGGGAAGAAGGGAGGAGGGGAGGGGAGGGGCCGGATCCGGCGGGGAAGAAGAAGGGGAGGGAGGGGAGGGGGCGGGCTCCGGCGGGAGGAGGGGAGGAGGGGAGGGAGGGAGGGGAGGGGAGGGGGGCTGGGGAGGGGAGGGGCGGGTGCACGAGGAGGGGGTGTGTGCGTGAGGGAGGGGAGGGGCGGGTGGGATTTTTATTTTCTACATTTTTTTTGCTTTGTCGAGTGTTGTTTTTGTACACTTGACAAACCTTCTTTTTTGCCGAGTGTTTTTTTACACTCGGTAAACCCCCCATTTGTTGGGTGTTTTTTATTTGACACTCGGCAAACTTCCCTATTTGCCGAGTGTTTTTTTTTTGGCCGAGTGTTTTTAGGATAGCACTCGGTAAAAAATTTATTTGCCGAGTGCCCGAGTAAATACACTCGGCAAACATAAAAACACTCGACAAATTTGAGGTTTCTGGTAGTGTAGGCGCCCTAGGTTCACAACCCTCGTCTCTAGGCTTCGTACTAGGTTCATCGACCTAGGACTGCTGGGTTCGCAACCCTCGACTCCAGATTTCTTGTACTAGGGTCATCGACTCAAAACCACTAGAGTCACGACCCATGAACCATAACCTTCGGATTCAGGTACCAAATGTTTGGTCAGTTCCGGCCCTAGGGGTAGGGCATGAGGTGTGATGGCCGAGGGCCCAAGCGGAGAAGGGGTCCAAGCCCATGTATACAAACCCCGAGGTCCTATAGTCTATTAGGCATTAGCAAACTAATGAGAAGAGAGACACAAAACTGGCAAGATGGCCCAAAAAGACAACATTGTCATTTCTTTCCTAGTTTCCTTTCTCCGCGGCTTTCGGATAGAGAGGAGGCGAGGAGTCACGTTGCACATAGCACACTCTGATCGTGAGTTCGCAACATGCGCCTTACGCACGCGGAGATGGCGAGCCACGCCTCCGCGGAGAGCTAGACTACCGGAGACACGGACACGGTGCACGAGGACGGCGACCAGGCAGGGCTTCACGACGATGACATCTTGATTCTTGGTTTCTTACGAATTGCGATCACCGATCATTTGTTTAGGCCCAATGTATTTTTTCCTTTTTATTTTTAATCTAAATTAATTATTTGTATAGTATTTTAGACTTCTAGTACTTTGTACCTATATAGTTATATTTTTCTTCTAATTTAGGTGTTAGAATTTTAGAATGTTACCTAAGAAACATTTGTCATGGGTGAGAAAAGAAAACGAATATATTGCTTTTTTAATCTATATTGTTTCTCGATAATTATTATACATCTACAAATATATTGATTAATCTACATTCACTATGGGAACAGGAGTTTTGCCATGTGCCTATGGCACATGGCAAATAAACTAAAACACTCGGCAAACCCCTTCGTCGAGTGTAACACTCGGCAAAGAGCACACGGTAAAAATTTATCGACAAACTAACTTTGTCGAGTGTTTTTTTCAGGCACTTGCCGAGTGTCCAAAAACACTCGACAAACAATTTTTTAGAAAAAAAAACAAGCCCACACTACTACAGAATGGACTTGTTGTCCCGAGCGGTAACAGCCTTTTGTCCTGGTTACCACGCCGGGACAACGATCCCGGGACTAAAGGTGGAACCTTCAGTCCCGGGTCATCGAGCCGGGACTAAAGAGGGACCTTTAGTCCCGGTTGGTAACACCAACCGGGACTAAAGGCCCTCTAGCCGAGCGAACCTGGCGCACCCTTTAGTCCCGGTTGGTAACACCAACCGGGACTAACGGTTCACCCTTTAGTCCCGGTTGGTAACCCCAACCGGGACTAAAGGTTCCTTTTCTTTTTCTTTTTTTTTTGTTTAATTTGTTTTCAGTTCAGTTACACGTATTTGTTTAATATATAATATGTTTTTATGTACGTATTCTACGCTGCTAATATAAATACACGCATGCGTATAATTACATCTAATTCTCATCTTGAGCAATATTATATTCGAATAAAGTATGAAACTATATATATTATAGATATATATATATGTGTATATATACAACACTTTCATAATCTTGTTCTCGAAAATAACGATATCAATAAACATTTAATTTACATCATTTATTCCTTAAGATCAAAGTAGAACTCGCCGTTGGGATTTAGCACTTTTTCTAGAAGATATCCTGCTATTGACTCTTGAACTACTTTCAGATGGTCTTTTTGCATGACCCTTCGTTTCAACCATTCAGTCTTGCATTTGAAATAAAAGGAAAAGTATTAATACACATATATGTATATATATTCATTTAAAAATAAATAAAAATTGATATATATACGTACTCTGAGGACATCTTCAGGAGTTCTTCTTATGTGCGTAGTGATAAATTCACAAACGTAGTATCCACACAAGTTATTACCTGGTTCCTGCCGCAAACACCACTGTACGAGAAGAAGATTATTCTCATTATCTCACACGTAAATTAAAGTACGATATAGTAATTAAACACGTGGGGAAGTGTATATATAGTACAACTTACTAGTATTTCAACTACATTAAGTGGTGCCTTGCAATCCTTGCGATGTTGCCGAATAAACTCTTTCCAAACCCTGTGCGACCAATAATGTACGATCGTTAATAAATTATGGCAAAGTCTATTCAATAATAGTTGTGCGCGAGAGATCGAAATTACCCCTGGATAATGTCTATCATATCTTGGTATAGTGCCCGTTCTTTTCTCAACGAGTCAAAGATTAGTAACCGACTTGAGTTTAGCTCAATGACAATGAGTATCCAGTGAAAACTGCATTGGTTTATACACACACGTACATGCATATAAGTTGTATTGATATTACATAAAATGTGTAGACTACATTATTATTAACACTTACTCAAAGTTGTACGGGAAAAGTATTGTTGTCTTGTTGTGCTGCTTCACGAAGAACATCATGATATTCTCCTGTGCTTCAGATATCCATCGCTCCTTGACAATAATACTGGTTTTGAATACGATATAAGGATCAATGAAGCCAACACTGGTGTCTTGTATTCTTTGGAGCTCTGACATTTGGAATCTGTATATAAATATAAGTTACATGTGAGGATAATTATATACACGTACGCATGGAAGTGAGTTTATTAAATAAAAGTAAGAATCGCTTACAAACAAAAGGAGCTAATGATTGATTTGTCCAGAGCGTCCATGTGGTATAGTTGATGCAATTCTTCGAAACTAATATATAAGATGTCATCGCCACGGAAGTAATGATGGTCTCTAAATCTGACAAAGATCCACTGCTCACCCCTGCCACACGCCTGCATGTACCACTTGTTGAGCAAGTACATTTGCGTACCCAATTCATTCAGAGCCACAGGGTTGTACAGACTTTTGCCATATTTATAAGTCTTCCAGGTATCAACTTCCAGGTTCTGGATTGGAGCTTTGCCCGTCAATTGATCTAAGGTTAAACCAGTATCTTGAAAAAAAGCATTAAGGGCTTGAACCAACACTTCTCCAAAGTTATCTGGTCGATAGACTTCTATGTTGGAACCATATTGATTAGCAACAACAAGATTTTGCATTGGTTGCTTCTGTTGTCCGAGCTGTGGGACATCCTTCCCTAATGCTCTTTTCCTTTTCTTATCTGCATCATGTGACTTCACGAGGGAGCGGTCATAGTCTGATAGTGGCGAAGGCTTACAAAGTTCAATCATCTTTTTCTTGTGAGCATCGACCTTCTGCCTCAGCACCTCTCGTGGTAGGTAAAAGTACGGCTTCTCCTTAAGCTTCGCTTGACTCTTCTTTTTGGTATCTATAAAAAAATCTTTCACTTTTTTGTCTTCTTCAGCTGCTATTTGCTCATCAGTTTTTTCAGAAAGTATTTCTTGAGAAATAACTCTTTTTCTCGGGGTCTTCTTTGCCGCCGGGACCTTAGATGTCTTTGTAGTGCGTCGCTGTGGAGGGGGTGGGGGCGGTGTTGGAGACTGGCATGGAGGCGATGTGGCCGGTGTTGGTGGAGACCGGCGTGGAGGCGTTGGAGATCGTTGTGGAGGCGGTGAGGCCGGTGTAGGAGTTGGAGATCGTCGTGGAGGCGATGGGGCCGGTGTAGGAGTTGGCGATCGCCGTGGGGATGAAGTCGTCTCGCCCCCCGCGACGCTGTGATGAGATGGGGAATGAATGATTAGGCTAGGCTGGGGGGAGACCCTGCTACAAAAACAAGTTGTGTGTCAATTATTTTTTAAGCCAATAGAAAATTAATGGAAAATAATATTTCATTCACTTTCATTCGTACCTAGGGTGAGGTAGGGGAAGCGGTGGCGCCCCAGGAATGATGATGAAGCATTTGCGCCATTGAATAAATGTCTTTTCTGCTTCTCCTAGTGTCTTCTCCCCATCATCGCCTTCAATGTCAAGAGGAACATTGCTGTAACCTTTGAGCACTCTATCGACCGAGACGCTAGCATATCCAGGTTGAATAACTGACCCATGGATTCTTGGTGTCTTCGTTCGGTCTATTGGAGATACAACCCCGATAGCCACCATGATTGATGCATTATTACCATCTAGAATGTGCAGCTCACATGTTGTTAGAGGCTCGGTAATGTCATCAACAGGGAAGCGCAACCCAGTGTCCTCTTGAATAACTGGCAGCTCCGTAGAAGCACAACTGCTTTTCATCTGACCAACGGGGCTAATGGTGACTCCCGACGTTGATTGCGATTGCATTTGACTCATTGCTAGCTGCACTTGCCTCTTGATCTCCTCCTGCATTCTTGCCTCAAGAGATTTTTCTCGTTCACGTGATTCAAGCAATGCTTGTCGTGACTCGTCAACAAATTGCTCCAATGCACGGATTCGTTCTGCCTCCTCATCCTTCTTTCTTTGGTGGCTTCTGTAGGTATCCTTGTCTGCTGGGAATGCGTGTAGCCATGGAACCGCCCCATAGCCTCTTGTTCGACCACCGTGTTCGGGATTCTCTAGTGCATATGTCAATTCATCCTTCTCTCTATTGGGCTTGAAAACACCACTATCAGCTTCTTCCCTAGCACGAGCTAGTCTCTGTGTTGCTCTCTCAATTTTTTGGCCAAAAATTAGCTTGCCAGTGTCTAGGTCTAGGCTTCCCCCATGAGCGTAGAACCAATTCTTCACGCGTTGAGGCCAGTTCTTCTTTATTGTTTCAGGTATGATTCCCTTGGCAGTAATCTCTGCTTCTAGGTTCTGCCACTTGGGAATAGCACTCTTATAACCACCTGATCCTATGCGATGATGGTATTGCTTCTGTCGGGCATTCTGCCAATTCCTCATCACACGTTCCTCACTGTCTTGGGATGTCTTGTATTCTACGAAGGCATCCCAATGGGACTCCAACTTGACAAACGCCTTAGCATTGAAATTCGGCGTAGCATTCTTCAAGATAAACTTTTTATACAATGTCTTCTTCCAACTCTGGAACAATGTTGTCATCTTCTTCATTGTCCAATCCCTCACTAGCTCCTTCAAAGCATCATCTGCTTGTAATGTGAAATGCTGAGTGATATCTCTCCAAGCTAGGTTCTTGTCACGATCAGATACAAAACTAACATTAGGAGCGGATATCTTCTGCTTCCATTCACAAGCACTAACTAGGATCCTATCCCTTACAACGAACCCACATTAATTGACATATGTCTGAGCATGTGGTCCCAATGGTTTGCCGGTGTCGATGTCGAATTCTGATATTATGAAACGGCCCTCTAATGGCTTTTTTGGCCCTCGGACTTTCCTACTTTTGTCGGTGGTTGATGTAGATCCAGAGACTGGCTACATGAGTAGAAACACAATGATTAACAACAAATATACGTACGCATGCATCTATAAGAGATGATAGATAATCGAATATACCTCGCCAGTATTTTCTTGCGCGACAATTTGTTGATCTTCAACCACCGGCATATTCAGGATATCCTCATAATCAGCAAAGTACTGACTCGTGTCATCTACATCCACATTGGTGCCGACGTTGATAATATCCGCCATTATGTCATCACTCAAGTTATCATTCGGAGCAGCCATTTGTATCTTCAAGATAACACATAGATAGAATTACTATGGTACATAACATAAGTACATGTGATAACACATATAGAATTACTAAATCCAATTAAATATAATAACACATAATATTTCATCAACATGGAAATAAGTACATGTATATATATACACATAGAATGATACAATATATTTTCTCTCTCTCTCAACACATAGAAATAAGTGCATATGTCTATATCTCTAGATATGCATGTGATACACATAGAATGTCTCTCTAGATACAATTTTTTCTCTCTCTCAACACATGAAAATAAGTACATGTATATATACATATAGAAATAATTAAGTACATATGTAAACATATAGAATCTCTCTCTAGATATAATATATATATAGAGATAGAATATATAATTACTAAATCCAATTAAATAAATCTAACATGAAATTAGATAAACTAGTAAGATAATACATTTTAATCTAACAGATATCAAAAACTATAATAAAAAACTATCTAAAAAAACTATCTAAATAAAATACTAATTAAATTTTAATACATTTAAATCTAATATATCAAAAACTATCTAAAAATAACTAAAAAACTAACAATAAACTACATGTACTTATTTTAATCTAACATACAGCCGAGACTTTATAAAAAAATCTAAAAAACATGGCCGATCGAGAGCAGCAGATCATATCGAGTTCGACGGAGGCCGTACGGCGTGGGCGCGCGAGAAGAGTGTCGGCGATGGATGGTGGGGTCGGGTGCGGCGGCGGAGACGGGATGCGGCGATGCGGGCCTGGAGAATGGCGCGGCCGGGCGGGGGTAGACGACGACGGCGGCGCGGCAGAGACGAGCTCAACGACGGCGGATGGCGTGGCCAGGCGGGCGGCTGAGCGACGGAGGCGAGATCAAAAATGAACAGAACAGACGTTCGATATATATAGCCTGCGACCCTTTAGTCCCGGCTGGTAACACCAGCCGGGACTAAAGGGTATTTAGTCCCGGCTGGTAATACCAACCGGGACTAAAGGTCCAACCCTTTAGTCCCGGTTGGTCTTACCAGCCGGGACTAAATGTCCTTTAGTCCCGGCTCGTGTTGCCAGCCGAGACTAAAGGTATTTTTTGGCGGGCACCGAAATTGCCGCCCACCCTTTAGTCCCGATTCTTGGTCTGGGCCGGGACTGAAGCCCTGAAAAATTTGCCAACCCGCCAGCGTAATTGGAAAGGCCTGGGATTTTATTTTTGTTTAATACTAGGTTAATCAATTAATTCCATAGCAACTTCAATACTTTGCAATATTTATTTTAAAAAATACTATTGATTAACTAATTATTTATTGTAAATAGGAAAATTTTGTAACCTAAAGTTTTTAATTTCTTTTATGAATATAGAATATAAATGTTACTAATACTAAGTATTTTGTTAATGCAAAAATATATTTCTAACTTAAAATTAATAAAACTAATATTATTCGATAGGAAATTTATTATCACATAAAACTAGAAGTTCTTTAACTAATGGCTTCAGATAGACATCAATATCGTTGCCAGGTTGCCTCGGACCTTGGATGAGGATCGGCATCATAATGAACTTTCGCTTCATACATAACCATGGAGGAAGGTTGTAGATACATAGAGTAACTGGCCAAGTGCTATGACTAGTGCTCTGCTCTCTAAAAGGATTCATACCATCTGTACTTAAGACGAACCTTAAGTTTCTAGCCTCATTTGCAAACTCTGAAAATTCCCTGTCTATCGCTCTCCACTGGGACCCATCAGCTGAGTGTCTCAGCATATTGTCTACCTTACGGTCTTCTTTATACCACCGCAACAACTTTGCATGGTCTTTATTTCTGAACAAACGTTTTAAGCGTGGTATTATAGGAGCATACCACATAACCTTGGCAGGGATTTTCTTTCTAGGACGTTGTTCACCCTCGACGTCACCAGGATCATCGCGCCTGATCTTATACCGCGATGCTTTACATACCGGGCATTCATCCAAATTCTCGTATTCATTGCCATGGTAGAGGATGCAGTCATTAGGACATGCATGTATCTTCTGGATTTTTAATCCCAATGGGCAGACAACCTTTTTTGCTTCGTACGTAGTGGTGGGCAATTCATTTGGCTTCGGAAGCATCTTCTTTATAAGGTTCAATAAATTCCCAAATGCCTTGTCGGATATACCATTCTTTGCCTTCTACTGTAGCAATTCCAGTGTTGTACCCAGCTTTTTTTGCCCCTCTTCGACCATCGGGTATAGCAACTTCCTATGATCCTCAAGCATGCGCTCGAACTTAACTTTCTCTTTTTCACTTTCCCATTCTTGTTGTGCATCACGAATGGCATCGCCAAGAGCATCACTGAGATCATCTTCTACCGCTACCTCTTCTTCATCTCCCCCCATTGTAGTATCATCAAAGGCACCATACTGAGCAATAATGTCATCAATGTCTAAATCTTCCCCTTCACCTTCTTCCATCATGATCCTGCTTTCTCCATGCTTAGTCCAACATATATAGTTTGACATGAAACCTGACTTAAGTAAATGTGAATGAAGACTCATTGAGCTTGAATATTCCTTTAAATTCTTACATAGGGCACATGGACAGCACATGAAACCATCCCGCTTATTTGCCTCGGCCACACCTAAGAAATAGTGCAAGCCCTCAATAAAGTCTTGGGAGCGGCAATCGGCATTGTACATCCAATGGCGTGACATAATCTGTATTACACGACAAATTATGAAAACCTTGAACATAATTTAGTATTTTATTACACAACATAAATGACACACACACGGTTGATTAATTAACTAAGTCTGGCTACAACGTAAGCAATCCCAACTATCACTAAACAAACTAAAACTACAATGCACTTCAGTAACATAATTATTTCGTGATCGTACGCAACTAAAACAGACAAATCATTCTTCTGTTGAATATCAATAAGCTTCTCCTGCTGGCTCACTGCCTCATCAGCAGCAGCCGCTACCTCAAGCGCGCCCAAATTCTGCACGTATGTAGCATAATCTTCCTCCCAGTACCAACCATCGCATCCATTGCCCTCCCACTGTAATTAAAGCCAAAAATTATTTAGTCAAAAATATTCAAGAAAAGCAGGTCAATTAGCCATACAGATAAAATGCGTAAGAAACTCACATCGCGATCTGGGCACTTGTAGAAAACACGACCCTTGTTGGGTCCCTGTCTCTTGACTCGGTACTCCATCACAATCTTCTGCTTACACTTGCCACAGATAATGAGAGGGAGTTCTGGCCTCAGTCGTTTCGCAACCGAACGAGAGGCCGATGATTCGGTACCAGTTGTCATCTACTTTCTATACTTATTTTTGCAAACTAGTGTAAATTTCATATTTTCTAAAATGATATATTTAAACAAAACTAGTATGGATTTCACATATTTCAATAAATAACCATCCGTACTAGTTGACCTTACTTACGTGATCATCTCGGCCAGCATTTCTCCACCGGACGGCATCGTACTTGGCCAAGGAAGAGCTCTGATTCTACGAGAAAGGGAACACGGTCTTCCACGACCGTTGCCGCTCTCCCTCGTAGCATCAAAGTTCCCCCTTGACGTCCGTTACCGCTTGGCAGAGAACATGTTGGCCGAGCTGAACACGGTCCACAAGTTCAACTAGTACGGATTTTCTATAATTTTCTAACTATTTACTAAGTTTTTCATTTCATGGAAAATTTAATTCTAAAAAAAGGCATAATTTCTAAGTAGCTTATTTCATGGAAAAAATAATTCTAAGTGACCTGCTCGATATCGGCGAGCTCGCGGACGTTTAGGTTGCCGAGGATAGTAACATTTGTAGATCTGAAGTTATCAAATATCCATCAAATTATAGCTCAAAAACATGTTTCAATAAATGACCATCCGTACTAGTTGACCTTGCTTACGTGATCAACTCGGCGAGCATTTCTCCACCGGACAGCACCGTACTTGGCCAAGGAAGAGCTCCGATTCTACGAGAAAGGGAACACGGTCTTCCACGATAGTTGCCGCTCTCCCTCGTAGAATCAAAGCTCCTCCTTGACGTCCGTTACCGCTCGGCAGAGAACATGCTCGCCGACCTGAACACGGTCCGCAAGTTCAACTAGTACGAATTTTCTACAATTTTCTAACTATTTTCTAAGTTTTTCATTTCATGGAAAATTTAATTCTAAAAAATAAAATGCATGATTTCTAAGTATTTCATTTCATGAAAAAAATAATTCTAAGTGACCTGCTCGACATCGGCGAGCTCGTGGGCGTTTAGGTTGCCGAGGATAGTAACATTTGTAAATGACATTTGTAGGTCCGAAGTTATCAAATATCCATCAAATTATAGCTCAAAAACATGTTTCAATAAATAACCATCCGTACTAGTTGACCTTGCTTACGTGATCATCTCGGCGAGCATTTCTCCACCGGACGGCACCGTACTTGCTAAGGAAGAGCTCCGATTCTATGAGAAAGGGAACACGGTCTTCTACGACCGTTGCCGCTCTCCCTCGTAGAATCAAAGCTCCTCCTTGACGTCCATTACCGCTCGGCAGAGAACATGCTTGCCGAGCTGAACACGGTCCGCAAGTTCAACTAGTACGGATTTTCTACAATTTTCTAACTATTTTCTAAGTTTTTCATTTCATGGAAAAATTAATTCTAAGATCACGTAAGCCACCGGGGATGAGGATGGCGCGTGCTCCAGCGAGGACGAGCGAGGCGTGATTTTGATAAACTAATTTAACTTTTGTTTATCCAAACATATATGCAAATCATCATGTGATTTTGAGCTAAAAATGACATATAAAATCATAATAAAGTCCAACATATAAAGTTACACATGCATCTACATCGCAAAATGAGATAAGCTACTGATAAAACATAAGATGATTAAGTTTGTTACCTCCAAAATCGAAGAGCAACACCAATGGAGGGGGAGAGAGCAAGAACAACAGCAAGCTGAAGAACAGAGGCAGTGAGTTTGAATGGAATGGCTCGGGCTCGGGGAGGAAGAAATGAGCTGGATTATAGGCCGGGATAATTAGTCCTGGTTAGGGGTCCAAATCGGGACTAAAGATTAATCTTTATTCCCGAGGAATTACCCAAATCGGGACTAAAAGCTTTAGTCCCGGTTGGTATTACGAACCGGGACTAAAGGTAAACCTTTAGTCCCGGTTGGTAATACCAGCCGGGACTAAAGATCTCTGCCCCGCGGACGACCGTTGGGCAGGGACCTTTAGTCCCGGGGGCAAAAAATGCCGAGGCTAATGCTAATTTGGGACATCGTTCTAAAGTCTGTTCTCTAGTAGTGACAGGCCCCACCACGCCACGCCGCCACCATGCTGCACCACCACCACGCCGCGCCACCACGCCCAGGCCGTCGCCACGCCCAGGCCGCCTCCACGCCGAGGCCGGATCCGGCCTCCCCGTGCGCCACCGTCGCCAGATCCATCCGCCCACGCGGGGGCCGGATCTGGTGGAGGTGGTGGAGGAGCGCCGTCGGTAGTTCCACCACCGGGAAAGGGAGAGGCAGGGGGAGCACTGCCATGCCTAGAGAGGAAGGGGGAGGGCGCCACCGCCGGGAAAGGGAGGGGCAGGGCGCCGCCGCGCCGGGAGAGGGAGGGGGCAGGGCGCCGCCGCATCAGAAGAGGGAGGGGGGAGGGCGCCGCTGCATCGGGAGAGGAGGGTCGTGCGCCAGATCCGTCCACCCGCGCCGGGGCCGGATCCGGCCTCCCCGTGCGCCACCGTCGCCGGATCCGCCCATGCCGGGGCCGAATCTGGTGGAGGCGGTGGAGGAGCGCCGCCGCGTAGGGAGAGACAGGGGGAGCGCCGCCATGCCGAGAGAGGAAGGGGGAGGGCGCCACCACCGGGAAAGGGAGGGGGAGGGCGCTGCCGCGCTGGGAGAGGGAGAGAGCAGGGCGCCGCCGTGCTGGGAGAGGGAGGGGGCCGGATCCGCCGGGACGGATCTGCGGAGGGAGGAGGAGAGAGAGGGCGTGGGCGCTCTAGGGAGGGAGGAGGAGAGGAGGAGAGAGAGGGCGCGGGCGCTCTGGGGAGGGAGGAGGAGAGAAAAGAGAGGGCGCGGGTGGATCCAGAATTAAGTAGATTTTTTTTGCTTTGCCGAGTGTCCTGGATCTGGGCACTCGGCAAAGTTTTTTTATTTTTTTTCTTCTCATTTTTTTCTAGAAAAAAAAAGATTTTATTTCTTTACCGAGTGCATAAAAGAAAACACTCGGCAAACTCCCTCTTTGCTGAGTGTTTTTTTGACACTTGGCAAACCTCCTCTTTACCGAGTGTTTTTTTTACACTCGGCAAACCTTCTCTTTGCCGAGTATTTTTTTTTTTTTTGCCGAGTGTTTTTAGTTCAGCACTCGGTAAAGAACTTATTTGCCGAGTGCCCGAGGGAATACACTCGGCAAATTTGACGTTTCCGGTAGTGATTGTTCCTCGATAATTATTAGACATATTAAATTAAAAATATGTTATTGAATTTGCTTTCGTTTTACAAGTAAAATTAACATCTATATATTATAAGATTTTATACATGGTCAAGAGGGGCCGTTGCGACGAGATCGCCTGAGGGCCCTTAAAATTCTAGGACCGGGACTGTGTTTAGTTCTTGTTCTACAGAGGTAATACCCCCTTATACCACATTTTTTTCAATTGTCGACCAACGTTCCTCGACCCCATCCCTCGACACGGTCGACCGAGAATTCTTGTGACTATGTTAAGGACACGCACGTCAACGGACAGCGAGCACTTTGAACTCACGTCAGTGGACAGCAGGCACTTCGACCATCGGAAATGATGGTCTTCGCTGCACAGCATAAGGATCCCTTTTGGAGGATTCTTATGGACTATATCAAGTATGTTATGGCAAAAAGGCATGATGTCTAGAGCATCTGTTCATCGGGGAACGAAAATGCAAAACGGGTTGCATCGCTGATTTTTGGACAGCAGGAGTAGCAGTTACTATGGCCTCGATATCTCGGCCATCGTGGCACCTATAACCTAGCCAACTTGCAGAGACAAGTGCAAGTATATGAGTCATATCACAGTTGAAGGGTTCGAGGATTGGATTGATGGATTAACGGCAAACGTGAAAGCCATTCAGAGCTGCAAGCCGCGAGGACAGCAGGGACAGCAGGCATGACCGGCATGGAGATGAAGATATCTCTTGCATCTCATCTCCTGTGGCCAAACCATCTTACAGAGGCGTGTGCAGGTATATAACTAGACTCTGGTCATAGGGTTCGCCGTTCCATCGGCAGCAGCAAAACTGGTCGTGAGGACAGCAACATGTATCGGGGCAAAACAGCACTGGGGATCACCCAAACGTCATCCATGGCACACCAGCGAGGAACATGAAAACAAGATGAGGAAGATAATGGAACGTTCTCACCTAGGGTTAGGGTTTGTTGGTGAGAGGAGAAGCGGTCAACGGCAGGCAGCGACGACGTGGTACGGCGGGGCGTCCTGCTCGCGCTGCCGCGCTGATCGGGGCATCCTGCTCGCGCTGCTGCTGGTCGGGGCGTCCTCCATGGTGGCAGCAGCAACCACCACACCATGTACAGCAGCGAGGGTGGTGGTGATCTCCTCCATGGTGTGCTCGAGCGTAGAATGCAGTTGCGGATCGAATCCATGCGTCGTCGGCGCTCCGTTTTGGTGGAGGGAAGGGAGAGGGAACTAGGGAAGAGGAGGGGGCGGCCATGGGGAGGATGAAGAACAGAGGGAGGTCGCCCCTTGTGTTCTGTATGTACGTGAAAAAGGAGGAGGGGGTTGCGCTGGTTGTCGAGGGTAGGAGGAAAGGGGCGGCCACAGGGAGAGAAAAGAGAGAAGGGGTTAGCATGGGATTGGGCCAAAATGATGGGAGGCCCATATACTTAATCCACTAGCAAAAGAGAGAGATGTGGGGCAGGTTTGCTAATGGGCTAAGGCTATAGATTTGGCCCAAGGGGAGAGAAGATGGAAGGGAGGTGTTGGGCTCGGCCCGCTATTCCCGGAGGCAAAAAAAATAGTGTTTCCGAAAAAATTAGGTTTATTAAGGAATTGACATTGCATCAAAAACAATTCATCTCCAGAGGACGAGAAAAGATAGAGAAAGGGCCATGCTAGGGTTAGATAGGATCTATAGAAAAGATTTGATTAGGATTTTAGAACTTCGATCGAAACTAGGTTAGGGTTCAAACGATCGATATTTTGTGTATTCTGAGCTACGATTTTGTGCCGATGAAGTTCCGAAGAATGGTTAGGGTTTTGGGAGATAGGATTAGGGTTTAAAAAAGGTGGTACCAAGGCCATAAAGATTTGAAGGATGATTCAAATACAAGTTTAGCTTTTATCATTGGATATATAAAAAGGAGAAAAGTCATTGAAAAGAGAGTAGATTAAGGTTTTAAAGATAGTGAGACTCGATTAGGATTTCAAGGGTGTCGAAAGTCCAACTAGGATTTTAGGACTTCAAACACATGAGATGATATTGTGGAGGATTTGATTTGGATAGAACCCTAGGCGCACTCGAAAACATTTATACTCATTTTCCATACAGAAGCACTATGCAAAATCATGAATGCAACATACACTAGTAGAGAAACGACTTTTGATCCACTTTGAAATTTGGCTTTAGTCCCGGTATTTTTCGCGCCTGGGACTCGAGAAACCTTTAGTCCCGGTTGGTAGCTCCAATCGGGACTAAAGGACCCTGCCCAACGGCTACTGCGGCAGGCTTTTGTTGTAGGGGACCTTTAGTCTCGGTTGGAGCTATCAACCGGGACTAAAGGTTAACTTTTACTCCCGATTGGTCCCTCCAACCGGGAGTAAAAGTCTACTCCCGGCTGGAGGCTCCGTCCGGAACTAGAAAGGGACCTTTAGTTCTGGTTGGTGTCTCCAACCAGGACTAAAGGTCCCCTCCTATATACCCCTTCTTCCTCCCCGAGCCCGAGCCACTTCGACCTCAGTGTTCTTGCTTCATCGCCAGCCTCTCTTCTTCCTTATCGCCGGTAATCACAAGATTTCTTTGATTCCTCCATCGATTCTTTGGTTCTAAAGGTTACCAACTTTATACTCTCATGTTTCATTAGTAGCATATCTCATTTTATGGACCAGATATATGTGGTTTTTTGTGGTGGATTTTCTTTTATTTGTAAGCCATTTAAGCTCAAAATCACTTTAAAGTTTGCATATTTAGATGAAGAAAGGTTAAAGTAGTTATTCAAAACTAGTATTCAGCTTTCATTTCTAGCATGCATAGCACACTTCATGGTTTAGAGATATAGAAAATTTTAGAGTTTTTTTAATTTTATTTGTTTATAAAATGAGAAATTTATATTATATTAAAAATGAGTATAAAGAGTAGACGGCAACTGCTTCCGGGTCCTCGGCCTCTCATTGGGTTCCAAAGCGACTGAGGTCAGACCTCCCTCTCATTGCATGATTGTGATGGAGTACCGGGTGAGGAAGGAGTGTCCCAACAAGGGTCGTATCTTCTACAAGTGTCCGGATCGCAATGTGAGTTATTTTATCGCATTTGATGATTATGGTTAATTTATACTTTCGTGATGATTGTGATTAAAGTTTTAATTTCAGTGGGATGGCACTGGATGTTCAGGCTGGTACTGGGAGGAAGAGTATGTTGAACACGTGCAAAACTCTCTTGCACAGGCGGCTACGGCGGCTGATGAGGCAGTGATCCTACGGAAGAAGCCCATAGATGTTGAACAAACGCATGATCTATCTGTTTTAGTTGGGATTGGTCGCGAAATCCTTATACTGCTGAAGTACATTTTAGCTTTAGTTTTTTTAGTGGTAGTTGGGATTGTCTACATTGTAGCGAGACTTTCATAAATTAATACCTTGTGTGGTGGCATGCATGTCGTATAATTAACTAATTATGTTCTAGGTTTTAATATGGTATGTATGTCATGTAATGCAGATGAGCCGGTATTGGATGTACAATGCTGATTGCCACTCCCAAGAGTTCATTGAGGGCGTGCATTCTTTCTTACGTGTGGCCGAGGCAAACAAACGTGATGGTTTCATGTGCTGCCCATGTGCCATATGTAAGAATTTGAAGGAATATGCTAGCTCAAGGAGTCTTCATTCACACTTATTGAAGTCGGGTTTCATGCCAAACTATATTTGTTGGACGAAGCACGAAAAAATCAGGGTTGTAATGGAAGAAGGTGAAGAAGAACAATGGGATGATGATGACATTATTGATGAATATAGTGCCTTCAATGATACTACAATGGAGGAAGCTGAAGAAGAGGTAGGGGCAGAAGATGAGCCCACTGATGATCTTGGTCAGGTCATTCGTGACGCACAAAGAGAATGCGAAAGTGAAAAGGAGAAGATCAAGTTCGAGCGCATGCTAGAGGATCACAAGAAATTGCTATACCCAACTTGTGATGTGGGACAGAAAAAGTTGGGTACCACACTGGAATTGTTGCAATGGAAGGTAAAGAATGGTGTATCTAACAAGGGATTTGGGGAGTTACTAAAAATCCAAAAGAAGATGCTTTTGAAGGATAACAAATTGCCCACCACTACGTACGAAGCAAAACAGGTAGTCTGCCCTTTGGGATTAGAAATCCAGAAGATACATGCATGTCCTAATGACTGCATCCTCTACCGTGGCGAGGAGTATGAGAAGTTAGATGCATGCCCGGTATGTCATGCATCACGGTATAAGAGCAGGCGAGATGACCCTGGTGATGTTGAGGGCGAACGTCCCACGAAGAAAATCCATGTCAAGATTATGTGGTATGCTCCTATAATACCACGCTTGAAATGTCTGTTCAGAAACAAAGACCATGCAAAGTTGTTGCGATGGCACAAAGAAGACCATAAGGTAGACAATATGTTGAGACACCCTGCTGATGGGTCCCAGTGGAGAGAAATCGATAGAGAATTCCTGGAGTTTGCAAATGATGCAAGAAACTTAAGGTTTGCTTTAAGTACGGATGGTATGAATCCTTTCGGGGAGCAGAGCAGTAGTCATAGCACTTGGCCTGTTACTCTATGTATCTACAACCATCCTCCCTGGTTATGCATGAAGCGTAAGTTTATTATGATGCCAGTGCTCATCCAAGGCCCAAGGCAACCTAGCAACAACATCGATGTGTACCTGAGGCCACTAGTTGAAGTACTTCTACTTTTGTGGAACAGACTAGGTGTACGTGTGTGGGATGAGCACAAACAGGAGCACTTTGACCTACGAGCATTGTTGTTTGTAACAATCAATGATTGGCCTGCTCTAAGTAATCTTTTAGGACAATCAAACAAGGGATATAATGCATGCACGCACTGTTTCGATGATATTAAAGGTATATTCTTGAAAAAATATCGAAAGGTCGTGTACCTTGGCCATCGTTGATTTCTTCCTGTGAATCACCCCCTGAGAAAGAAAGGCAAGCATTTTAAAGGTAAGGCAGACCACCAAACCAAGCCGGGCAACCAAATTGGTGAGGATGGACTCAATATGGTCAAGGATGTGAAAGTAGTATTTGGAAAGGCACATGGCAGCGAACCTATTCTGAACAACACCGACGGTCACGCACCCATGTGGAAGAAGTCCATATTTTGGGAGCTACCCTATTGGCAAGTCCTAGAGGTCTATAGCGTGATCAACGTGATGCACCTGACGAAGAATCTTTGTGTGAACCTGCTAGGCTTCATGGGTGTGTATGGGAAGCCTAAGGACACACTTGAAGCACGACAGGACCTGCAATGTTTGAAAGAATGAGACAACCTGCATTTAGAGAAGACATATGATGGACGCCATTACTTAAGTCCTGCTAGCTATACTCTTAGCAAAGAAGAGAAGGAAAGCATGTTTGAATGCCTAGCAAGCATCAAGGTACCATCTGGATTCTCCTCGAATATAAAGGGTATAATAAATGTGCTAGAGATGAAATTCCTAAACTTAAAGTCCCATGACTACCACGTGCTCATGACGCAATTGCGTCTAGTTGCATTAAGAGGAATTCTACCTCCAAATGTACGTCTAGCCACCGTGAAGCTATGTGCATTCCTCAATGCAATTTCTCAGAAGGCAATCGATCTAATGGATCTAGCTAAATTACAGAATGGTGTGGTTCAATGTATTGTCAGCTTTGAGTTGGTGTTCCCACCTTCCTTCTTTAATATCATGACACACCTCCTAGTTCACCTGGTCAAGGAGATTAGCATTCTCGGTCCTGTGTTCTTGCACAACATGTTCCCCTTTGAGAGGTTCATGGGAGTCCTAAAGAAATATGTTCACAACCGTGCTCGGCCAGAAGGAAGCATCGCCAAGGGCTATAGAACAGAGGAGGTTATTGAGTTTTATGTTGACTTTATTCCTAACCTTGACCCGATTGGTGTTCCTGAATCGCGACACGAGGGGAGACTAAGTGGAAAGGGGACACTAGGGAAGAAACCATATATTGGTATGGAGGACAATTATTTTAATAAAGCACACTACACAGTTCTGCAAAACTCCTCCTTGGTGGATTCGTATATCGAGACACATAAAGAGTTGCTCTGATCTGAGTTTCTAGGGAAGTCTGAAGCTTGGATTACACGTCAGCACATGGAAACTTTCAACGACTGGTTGCGAAAAGAATGTCAGGGTGATGAGAGTATTGATGAGCAACTATATTTGTTGGCTAGGCAGCCATCGTGGCATATCCTCACATACAAAGGGTACGAGATAAATAGAAATACATTTTACACAGTAGCCCAAGATAAAAGGGGCACCAACCAAAACAGTGGTGTCCGCATAGATGCCGCCGACCCTAATGGAAATAGGCAAACATATTATGGCCGCATAGAGGAGATATGGGAACTAAACTATGCACCTACTTTTAAGGTACCTTTGTTTAAGTACCAATAGGTAAAGGCGACTGGAGGCGGGGTAGCAGTCGACAACCAGTATGGAATGACAAGCATGGATCTCAACAATATTGGGTACAAAGATGAACCATTCGTCCTTGTCAAGGATGTGAATCAGGTGTTCTATGTCAAGGACATATCTACAAAACCGAAGAGAGGGAAAAACAACAACGACCCAATCAATGAGCCAAAGCGCCACATAGTTCTTTCAGGGAAAAGAAACATCGTCGGAATTGAAGACAAGTCAGACATATCAGAAGATTATGAAAAGGATGACCGAATTCCACCCTTCACAGTGAACAAAGACCCAAGCATCCAGCTAAATGATAAGGACACTCTATGGTTACGGTGCGATCATAACCAAGGGATATACGTTAAGAAGAAGTTCACTACTGTGCCCGCTTGATATATATAGTGATGTTTAATAGTGTGTATTAGAGGTATTATGTAATAATTATGAATTCAGAGATGTTTATTAGGTGTTTCCCTTTTTCTATGTTCAGATTAAATTTGTGTTTGATGGTGGGATTTCCATGTCACTTTTGGACAATGAGTGATGAAAAAATGAAAAGATTTACGTTAAAATGATGTAAAAACAAATTTCCAATCAAAAACAAAAGTCTTAATGATTTAAATTAAACACTGCATTTTTGCATTAATGAAATAGTAATTATTAATGACATTATGTTTCAATATTTATTAAAAAACAAAAAACTTTAGGTCACACAATTTTTTTGTGTGCAATAAAGCAAAAGTAAATCCATATTCCTTTAAAACAATTTTATGCCTTGTATTTAATTTACTGTGCAATTAACAAGACTAACATTTTACAGAAAGAAATATATAAAAAACAAATGGAGCTTGAAACGGGCGGAAAGTGAAACTGCAGCCCAACTTTAGTCCCGGATAGATCTACCACATGGGACTAAAGGTGGGCTGCATTTTTTATGGCCCGCCAAAAATACACCTTTAGTACCGGCTCGTAATACCAGCCAGGACTAAAGGTCTTTTAGTCCCGGGCATTTACAGGAGCCGGGACTAAAGGTCCCTCCCCTATATAAGGTGGTCGTTTCTTCTTCCTCCTCACTCTTTGTCTTCGTCGCCCATCGCCACTGTCGCCGCCGCCGCCGCCCTCGTCACCCTCGACATCTCTCCGCCTCTGCGCGACGTGTGACAGTGCTAGTGGAAGAGCTGCTGCACCTTCCCCACGCCCGAGCCCAATGCCACAGTGGAGGAGCCGCCCTAGCCGACACACCGCCGAGGACGAGGAGCCCCGGAGCCGGCGACGAGACCCCCTCCCGTCCCGCGGGTCTCATCTTCCCCAAGACCGGCGGACCCGAGTTCAGCACCGCCGCTGAGGAGCATGAGCACGTCTACGTCGATCCGGACCCCAATTTCGGCCACACAGCGCCCCGTCCACAAGCTGTCAGCTCCCCCTCGACAACTCCCCTAACGTCCCCGATGGTTGAGCCTGACGCCGAGGCGCACCGCGAGCCAGCATCGCCTAATTCGGCGACCGAACCACGAATCTCCATCGTCCCTACATCTGCACCAAGCCACCATGGTGACCGCCTTTTCTTCTTATTACCCCTTTTGTAATCGGATGGATGCGTGTGCCGAGCCCTCATGCCGGCAATCTTGTAATGGGATATGGCTCTTCAATTTTTGTTGCGCGATTTTGTGCTGAGCCATCAAGTCAGCTCTTGTGCCTGCTGCGCCATGGCTGTGGCATGCTGCTCCACTGTGCCGCAGATCCGTCTTCTTTCTTTGTGTATATAGGTACGCTGGTTGTGGAGCACCGCCATGGCCAAAATGTACCACTGTTGTTTTTGAAACTGGATTGAATACAAACGGATAATACGAATATCATAAGTACTAGGTAGTGTGCCCGTCTGTTGCTACGGGACAACTAAACTTTTGTACTAAAAACACACAGATCATACGTTAAGATAACAATACTGTAAGACATTAAACTCATATTTAATCCAAAAAAGCAAATTTATACTATTTGTATACCGAATCGTGGGTCAATTTTTATGCTACTTCACCGAATTGTTATACATACATCTAAATTTGTTATACATATATATTAGAGTTATAAATTTATATTATTATATATATAAATTTGTTATACATACATATTAGAGAGTTATAAATTTGTATTGTTATATATATATTTGTTATACATATTAGAGAGTTTTAAATTTATATTGTTATATATATAAATTTGTTATATATATCACTTGCCAATAAATATTTCTAGAAAATAAGAAATTAAAGTTATGCTTTGGAGACTTGAATTTCGAGTGTAGTTATTTAATTAATTTTAAGCACATGACTTGATCCATTTTATAGATATATGGTTTTTATTTTTTATAGATATATCTAGTGGTGTAAAAGCTAGATGGCTGCTCCGAGAGACAACATGAATGAAGAAATGATGGATATTATCAACACCGGCACTCAATTTGCCGATAGTGACCAACAGGATGTAGATGAAGGGCGTCAATACCTAGCTCTTGAAAATAACTAAGAAAATATTATACAAGAAAATACTAGAGAGGTATATATATATATTTGAATATTATATATATATATTTGAATATCTATCATCTATTATGTGTACACATGATATTTATTTATTCTTTTTTTATACGTAGCCCTCTAGATCGACGACCACAACGGCAAAATGTAAAAATATTCGAGGCCTAAAAAAGCCATTGGAGGGGCGCTACATAATATCGGAATTCAATATCGAGACAGGCGAACCACTTGGTCCATATGCAAGGAAATTCGTGCAACACTATGGGTACCTTGTAAGGGACAGACTTCCGATCAGTGCCCATGAATGGAAGCAAAAGATCAACGAGCCTCATGTTTGTTTTGTCTCTTATCTTGATAAGAATTTAATTTGGGATGATATCCTTCAATATTTCACGTTGCAAGCAGATGATTATGATGATATCAATGATGATGAATTGAAGGAGCTAGTTCGAAAGTAGGCTATGAAGAAGATGGCCACACAATTCCAGACTTGGAAGAAATCCCTATACATGAAATACGTCAAGAAGAACCTAACGCCCAATTTCAATACTAGGGGCCCGCTCACGAAGTTGAGGCCCTACTGGAATGATTTTATATAGTACAAGACATCGGAAGAGGGTGAGGAACGGGTGAGAAGGAACCAAGAGAATGCCCGACAGAAGGTATACCACCATGGCATGGGATCAGGTGGCTACGCGACTGCCATTCTCAAGTGGGGAAAAAATGGAAGCGGACATTCTTGCCAAGGGTATCATACCAGAATCACTCAATTGGCCCAAACGCGCGAAGAATTAGTTTTTTACTCATGGGGGAAGGCTGGACCTAGAGATCGGGAAGCTGGTTCATGGCCCAAAACTTGAAAGAGCAACACAAAGATTTTCTTATGCTCTACAAGCTAAAGCTATTGGTGCGTTCAGGCCCAATAGAGAGAATGATGAACTGACGTATGTCATCGGGACTGCTGAACATAGTGGTCGAATGAGAGGTTTAGGACAAAACATTTCTTGGGAGCATGGTTTCCCTAACGACAGAGATACCTATAGAAGCCGGTAGAGAAGGAAGCATGAGGAAGCAGCACGGATCAGCAGGTTAGAGGAATATGTTCATGAGTCACGAGAGGCGTTGCTTCAAGCACAGGAGCGCGAAAAAGACATGCAAGCTAGAATGCAGGAGGAAATCATAAAGCAAGTGTAAATAGCAATGAGTGCCCAAAGGCAGGCATCAGATCCAGGAATCAACATTAATATTAGCCCCCTGATTAGTTGAAAAGCAGTTGCGCTTTCACGAAGTTGCCAAATCAAGATGACGCAATGCTACGTTTCCCTATGGATGACATCACTGCACCGTTTACATCATATGAGCTACATATTCCAAAAGGGAATACCACAATCATGGTGGCTCTTGGTGTTTTTCTCCTCCAGGTCCTACCAAGACACCAAGAATCCATGAGGCAATAATACCACCTGGATATGTTAACGTCTCAGTGGATAGAGTTAACAAAGGTTTTAGTGATCTGGCTCTTGACATTCCAGGAGGTGATGGGGAGAAGACTCTAGGAGAAGCAGAGAAGACATTCATACTATGGCGCAAGCGCTATATCATTATTCCTAGGGTCTCTAATCCACCACTGCTTTCTCAACTGCCAGACAATAGGTGCGAACAAAAGTGAATGAAATAATTTTTTCACTAATTTTCTATTGACATGCATGATTAATAATAACAATTTCTTATACCTAATTATTCTTTTTTGTACTCACACGGCAGGGCCTCCACCAACCTAAGTCCAATTATTCAATCTCCAGATCATTATAGTGCTCCGGGCAATGATTATGCAACGCCGCCACCTCTAAGGAGGTCTCCAACGCCTCCAAAGAGGTCTCCAACGGCTGCCCCGCCTTCCTTGATGACCAAGAAGCAGCCAGCTCCTAAGAGGTCCGCCCTGCAAATGAAATAGTTGGCCCACCAACTGGCAAAGAAGAAAGCCTCCTCTAATCCAGTTATTCCCCAAAAACTGTCTTACGAGAAAAGTGAAAAGGAATTAAATCCTGCAGTACAAAAAGATGTGAACAATTTCTTCAAAAAAGTAAGAAAGCAACGAGAAGTGAGGGAGAACCCGGAGAAACCGTACTTCTACCTACCTCCAGATCTTCTAAGAAAGAAGGTGGACCAGAAAAAGCAGGAATCTCAAAAGACCCTGACAAAATCGGACTACGAGCGCTCTCTCACCAAGTCATTTGAGACAGCGTAGAAAAAGACTAGAGCAGGGAAATGTGTTGCACAACTCAGACAGCAATCGCAACAATCAGTCTCCCCTCTTGTCATTAGTAATGAATATGGTTCAAACTTAGACTTACTGGACGTCAATTTTGAGGACCTGGTTTAGTTTTATGAGGATACTGGTTTGGACCTTGCATAAGTGCTCGCTGAAGGATCATCTGCTCCGAAAGTGGATCCTTAGAAGAAATTTGAACATGAAAAGAGTCTATACAACCCTGAGGCCTTAGGTGAACTGGGTATGCAAATGTACCTGCTAAACAAGTGGTACATAGCGGTGTGTGAACGGGGAGAGACCTTTGTTTCTGTCAGAGTTAGAAACCAACATTACTTCCGTGGCGATGATATTATATATGTCAAGTTTTTAGAATTACACCAACTATGCCACCTGGACTCTATCGACAAAAGTCTCATTAGCTGTTACTGTATGTAAGTGTGATTATTTTCTACTATTAAAGTGTATATATATAAAGCTACATGTATATATATAAATTATATATCCTCACACTATATTTTTATATATGCAGATATGAGATGACAGAACTCAAAAAGAGAAAGGATAATGATGTTGGTTTTGTTGATCCAAATGTCTTATTCAAACACCCTAATCCCCCGCCTGTGAACTCGAGAAAAATCTCATGAGGTTCTTAATGAACCAACAAAACAGGGACATACTCTTTCCCTACAACTTCAAGTGAGTGTTAAATAATTAATGTCGATCATATGGACAATTGTTCAATTATTTGCTTACTAGCTAAGCTATATATATATATATATATATATATATATATATATATATTGACTCTAGTTAATGTCGATTATATTTGTGTATAAAAACATATGCAGCAATCACTAGATATTGATGGTCATCGATATGGCCAATAGTCGGTTGAGCATCTTAGACTCGTTAAGAAAAGAGCAAATAGAGTACCAAGACATGATAGATATTATCCAAGGGTAATTTGGTCTCTCTAGCAACTATATATACCCCCATCTCTTAACTGCAACAATTATTAAAGACCAAATTAATTTTTTATTTTATTGGGCGCAGTGTTTGGAAAAGTTTCATTGAGGAACACCACATGAAACATTGCAAAGCGCTACTGGATATAATCGCACACAAAGTAAGTACTAGCTATATTTATATATATATATATAATTTAATTAACATTGTGCATGCTTTCAATTCACCGGATCTTTTTTCTCGTAAAAGTGGGTTCTGAGGCAAGAACAGGGGACCAACTACTGTGGATACTATGTTTGTGAGTTCATCATGGCGTACTCAAAAAGAACTCTTGAAGAGATCCTCAAAGTACGTTATATAAATATATTCATATATTCACAATTTCTTTTATTGCTCATATATATAAGTAATCACGTGACCAACACACACACACACACACACATATATATATATATATATATATATATATATATATATATATATATATATATATATATATATATATATATATATATAAAAATACTTTTTCTTTAAGTTTTATTGAAGACTCTATGGTTGAAGAAAAAAGTCATACGACGTGACCAACTGAAAGCAATTCAAGAGACCATAGCAGGATTTCTTAATGACCAGGTCTTAAACCCTACTGGCGAGTTCTACAATGACATGAACGAAACATGGAAGTCAAACTAGATTAAGTGAATTTGTTATCCCAAGGATATGATATAATATACAATGCAAGCTTTATTTATAATATATATATACATATTATATGTACATAAAATAACGTACAATATATGTATATACATGTAATGTATACGTTAGTTTCATACTTTAGTTTGTACAAAATATTCGAACATTATAAGCGTGTAGAATATGTATATTATTAGCAGCGTAGAATGCGTATTCGAAAACCTATTCGAAAACCAAAATGAATCATCAATTGAAAATAGAAACAAAAAAAAGAAAAAAAAAACTTTAGTCCCGGTTGGTAATACAAACCGGGACTAAAGGGCCGGCCCATGTGGGCAGGCCGGGAGGCCTCTTTAGCCTCGGTTGGTATTACCAACCGGGACTAAAGGTGGATCTTTAGTCCCGGGCGAGAAACCGGGATTAAAGGAAGGGCCCTTTAGTCCCGAATTTGTGCTCTCGGTTGAAAAATTGGGACTGAAGGGGTTTCCCAACCGGAAGTACAGCTTGTTTCTGTACTAGTGATACATATTTTCACTAACTTGTAGAAGTTTTATAAACCATATTTTTATTTCTTTGAATTGACGACAAGCTAAATAAATGTTGACAAATTTTAGAAAATAAATTAAATTATTTATTTTAGTTAGTGTTTTCTATTCATAGCCCAAAATAGAAATTTTGGTGTGTGACACATATCCTCCGATATGTTAATGGCACGATGGATCTTGAACTATTTTTTCAAAGGAACCCAGATTCGAATATGATTGGATACACTAATATTGGCTATTTATCTAATCCCCATAATAGTCGATCTGAGCCAGGCTTTGTGTTCTTACACGGAGGAACAACTATTTCATGGTTGTCTTCAAAGCAGACTCTGGTGGCTACCTCAACAAATCATTATGAAGTAATTGCACTATATGAGGCCTCATGTGAATGTATATGGATTCGCGGAATGATAAACCACATACAACAATCATGTGGCATTGGTGCTATCAATTTACGAACAATTATCTATGTAGATAATTTTGTTTGGGTTACACAGATGCAGGCAGACTACATCAATAGCAACATAACCGAGCATATTTCTCCTAAGTTGTTTTATCCTCATGAGTTAAAATAGATGGGTGAAATAAACATCTTGCAAACCAAATCATGTGGTAATCTCGTTGATTTCTTCACTAACTCCTTACCAGAGCTTCCTCATTCTAGAAATTTGTTCAAGGAATTGGTACGCGATGACTTCAAGATTTGCAAGGTTCATGGGGAGAAATCTCCTAGATGTTGACTTATCCAAAGCGGCAGAACCACCTAATCTAATACCTCTTAGGACTACTTGACTTCCATTAGACACTAAGTACCTAAGAGAGGACACTAAACTACATAGTTTCGTCAAGCACACCCCAAGGGAGAGCTCAAAAATCCACATTTTTCCATCAGGATCACAAATGAGAGAATAAAGCTTACAATATTCGTAAGTCATTCCTTACATCACCTTATTACAGTACCAGAATATTACCTCAATTTAGTATAACAGTGAAATATAACAATGTTATCAGAGTTAGAGAGGAAGCCGAATTAACTTAAGGACATGATGGAGCATTAACATAGTGGACATTATATACAAGAGATGTTAACAGATTTTACATCTTTTCTTATAAAAACCTTTAGTAAGGGTTATAAATAAACACTATGGTCATAGCATGAAAGGAATCCTCTCTAAGCCCATCAAGAGGTTTTCACACACAAGGGTCGGCTCTACGTATCCTTCGATCACCTGCAACAGGGGAAATAAAACCCTGAGTACTCGATTATACTCAACAAGACTTACCCGACACGAGGAAAATAAAAGACTCTAAGGATATGCAAGGCTTATTTGGCTTGTGGGTTGTTGCATCTGTGGAAAAACATTACTAAACATGCGTTCAATTTTATTAGCAGTCATCATAGTTCATTAACTAACCATTCTATGTAAGCACATATGCTACTTTAAATAGGTGGCAAGCAATCAGAACCATTTTACCATCTTTCATATTCTAGTTCTTGCTACGGTGCTAGACCATAGCCAAGTCATACCGTATCACATGGCGATTCGTGAACCAATGTATCCTAGCTGGGTACCCCGAAACATATGTCCCGCTTGTACCTCAGGCACAAGCAAGATCAACCCACCACTCTCCTGTCAAGGGGTTCAGGTCCCCATCCAAACTTGGACTCCAAGCCCCCACTCCTGAGTCCTGGACTCAGTGTGGTGCTTAGACCTCCACCATCCCCGCCTCAAATTAGTCGGTCTAGAAAGAGCCAAAACCTATGACAAGAGTGCAATGAGTCTTCCTGCTCCCATAAGCAAGTATGTGCTCAGGATAATAAGTCTATGACCTAACTATCATCCACAGCAATGGACAGTTCTCAATCGACACAGGCGGAACAAGTGCAATCCGAGCCTCGCTCGAATGCCAAACCAAGTCCAGATCCAAAGTACCATTTCGCCTGGTCTCCAATTATCATTTATATAGATTCCATGTGACAGTAATATAATAACAATAATAATATCTTTCATATCTCTCGCGAGTGACAGGTAATCACTCGACTTCTACCGGATCCTATAACATAGCAATCTACACGATCCTGACATACTAGTAGGACTCATAAGATGAGGATATATATATACAAGTGGTTTTTATTCAACTCCTTAAAACATAATGCAAAAGCATAAGATAAAGTGCAGAATGATAGGGGTTATGCACCGGGGCTTGCTTGGGTAAGATATAACCAAAAGTTAGCATTCCATCATGGTGACACAATCGTTAAGGTACCATCTTTTTCGCTACCTCGGTTGACTCCATGATTCATCGTTGTTCCTATTATGATAACGTAGAGACGCAATTAATCAACAGTAACCACAACTCTTAAAAATACGATTACGCTTCGCAAGCTAACGAGCTAGATTAAATGACTAACGTACTAGTCTACGTATCCGTGTCATCAAGTAAGGCTTCGCTTCTGGAAAAAATGTTCTAGTTTTAAAATCCCAAGGTGTTTCGGCATTTTATTAATTAAACATATATTTTTGAACTAGGGCTCATTTAGCTACCTTAGCAAACTAATTATTATGGAGCTACAAAAATTACAGTGAGCACCTAATAATGTGAGGAATTTACTGTGAAAGTTTCAGAGCCAACACTATCACCAATTTATCACAAAAATTCCTACAAGTTTATATCTTACAATATTAAGCATCTTAAATTAATTAGATAACTCCTAAAAATATTAAAAAACTATGTGAACAAAACATACTAGAAGATAGATCATGATTTTAGAAATTTAACAAAATTGGTTTCATAATTTTTGGACATCTATATCATTTTATATTAATTATCAAAGTTTAGCTCAGAAATAAAAATGAAAAGCTATTTCTATTTTTCTACGAAAAAGATAACCGAATCAGGCCCAACACGGCCCGCGCACGGATGCGGCCCACGGCAAGGAGCCCGCGTGCGCGCTGACATATTAGCAAAAGCTCCCCTAGACTCGGAACAAAATAACTCAAAGTCCATGTTACTATTCCTAGAGACAACAACTTTGCGAGAACACCCTCGCAATCTCCCTCCTTTACAACGATATGGTCCTCGAAAATCCCCGCGCGCGCCGGTGCGGCGAGCGGTGGCACTAGTGCTTGCGCCAGCCACATAGGACCCACGCTGACCTATCTACGAGGCCGACGCTCACCTAGGGTTTGACGCGAAGCGATGGGTGGTGGCTGCACAATCCGAGACGCGGTAGAAGGCTCCACAACAGCGGGCACCCTGTGGCAATGACAACAGCATTCTAGTGAGCCATAGTATTAACAAGGTAGTAGGGATAGCGGGTGAGCAACAGGGACTCACCACAGACCTAGCGGAGGTGATGGTTCGGCCGGAGATGCCCCGAGAGAGCCTGACCGCGTGCACGCGGTGAGCTCGACAACGAACCGCAGCGACACAGCTGTGCTAGCGACAAGGAGGCAACGGTAGAGGTGTGGCTTAGGTGCGCACGATGAGAAGGGGTTCTAGGCGGGGCTAGTGGTGCAGCTAATTCAGCTCGAGATGTTGAGGAGGGGGCTGACCACGGTGAGGGCGGTGACGGGTCTTAACGGCGTGGTGGCGGGACGAAGCTCTAAATTGGAGCTTGGCTTTGCATGGTTCAAGTTAGGGTGGGGGCGGGCAGCGAGAGGACATGAGAGTGCAGGCACAGGCACGTGGAATTGATGGAGAATGGCTTCTCGCATGCAGGCGGGCTGGCGCGGCTTGGCGACAGTAGCAAAGAAGAGCACATGAGAGGGGCGAGAGACGGTGGGGACGCAGTCAAGGCTTGCCTATGCTTGCTTGGCGGGACGCGGTTGACATGACCGAAGCGACCACGGCCGCCACTAGCTAACGACATGCGCTCGAGGTCGGCGTGGCCCGCTCACCGCGGTGCCATAAATGGCATGGCGACGGCGGTTCGGCCTTGTGTGTGCAGCATCTAGGCGGGCCAGTGGCGTAGCGCATCTCAACGATGCGACGGCAGCAGCAGCAGCATTGTCGTGGCATGGCACAGAGGGCAGCAGCAACGCGCAGCAATGGTAGCAGGCGGGGGCAGCGCAACGTGGCGAGTCGGGCAGCCACGGCTCTGCGCGCGGCAGCCTGAGGCGGCCAGTGATGCGACCAGAGCGCGGGCAACTCCGGTCAGCCAGCGCGCGGCCATGCGCGCGTGCGAGCACCGAGCGCCATGACGTCGAGGCCGCTCGGCATGGTGATCGTGTCCAGCCGAAAAAACAACCCGAGAACATGCTGTGCACGGATTTTAAAGCGTTCGAAACAAGTACACAGTTGATCCAATCCCTAAACCACCTTCACTACTCTAAAGAGGGTACCTTATGCTATCAATAAGAGCTAAAGAACGACACCACTCCTAAACTCAATTTTTACAGAATAAATTACCAAACATAGCTTTGTCAATTTGTTTTCAAACTTAAGAAATTGACCAAGTCTTGAGTTGGATTTGCTTCAAATTCGATTTCAAAGCTATTAGAAATGTTAGCTAACGTTAATATCTTGTTAAAACAAAAGTTTCACTATCTTCTACAAAATATGTACTTCAAACTTTATTAAGGTGTGACATATATGTTTTATAGCGTTTTTGTTCAACAAAAATTAGTTAAAATCTCTACTTGTTAACTTTATAAATCATGAATTAACTTTTTGTTTTACATTTTTATGACTCATTTAAGTTACAATGCTTTACCTATTCATCATACCACATGCAATATCACTTAAGTATGATGCTCATGACATGTTTTAGCAAGTGATTTACTGTGTAACACCGAGAGTGTTACAGCATCTTGACTCTTTTCTTTGTATGAGTTTTACTTACAAGGTTTCTCATATAAAGTTTTTAATATGTAATATTTCCTATTTTCACCATCAGGGTTTTTTAGGGAGATATCATTAACATATATTGTCCTCAAAACTATCTACGAGTTGTCATGCAAAGGTTTTATGATATGAGCTTACAATGACGCAATAATCATTATATGTTGTATCACTTTCTCCTTACTTTCCCATTGGGTTTATAGGAGTTTTTAACAGCGTATATTTCAGTATTTCTCCTCATTTTTATCCTATAGAACTTTTTGGAGGATTAACACTATTCATTGATCTCAAAGATGGATTTGATCAAGTGGGAGTATTACAAATATATGTACATGGATGACCTCATCCCAAATCGCCTACGTGCGGTTTCTCTTTGGGGAACCGGCACCTTGAACGGTTCACTACGCCAGATTCTAACTGTAGGAACGGGAGCATTTTTACTGTAGGGGCGGCTGGGATTGGGGCTGCCCCTACAGTGGGCGTCCTCGGGCCCCAGCAGCCCAGCCGCCCCTACAGATGGCACTATAGGGGCGGCTGGTAACCTGAGCCACCTCTACAGTTGGGGTTGATCTGTAGGGGCGGCTCAATCACCAGCCGCCCCTGCAGTGCCCATTTGTTCTTTTTTAAATTTTAAAATTTAAAAGGTTCAAATTTAGTTAAATGATAAGATAACCAAAATAAAAGTTGTAGATATTAATGAGTTGGACAACTTTGATATTCATCACTTTTTATGTTGAAATCATTTTGGGTCTCAAATTTTAGTTTGAACTTGTTATTTTTTAAAATTTCAAATCTAAAAGGTTCAAATTTAGTCAAATGATAAGATGACCAAAATAAAAGTTATAGATCTTGATGAGTTGAACAACTTTTGTATTTATCACTTTTATATCTAAAATCATTTAGGGTTTTAAAATTTGGTTTGAACTTGTCAAATTTCAAATTTTAAAATGTGTAAAACATCGTCACATCCAAGTTTGATCAAACTTAAATGTTGAAGCATGATTTTAGAAATTTTTAGAAAAAAAATCATCACATTTGAAGTTAGTATGAGGGAGAACAACTAGTTACAAAGTTTACCAACAGATTAAAAAGAGAAATCACACTGTTCTAGATGATCCTTACATGATCATAGTGAACAGTGTGATTTTTTTTAATTTGTGGGTCGACTTTGTAACTAGTTTTTCTTTCTCATACTAACTCCAAATCTGATTATTTTTTCCTAAAATTTTCTAAAATCATTCTCTATCAATTTATTTTGTTGGTTTTGTCAATATATACATATGAAACGTTTGAGCAATTTAAATTTTGAATTTTAAAAAAATACAACTTCAGATAAGATTTTGGTACCCCAAATTATTTCAGCTGAAAAAGTGATAAATACCAAAGTTGAATAACTCATCAAGATCTACAACTTTTGTATTGGTCATTTCTTCATATGACAAAGTGGTAATGACATTCTTCACAAATGTGACACATCTCTCATAAGGTTTTATAAACTATATGAGACATGTGTAAGATTAGTGAACAATGTGTGCTAAGAATTTGTCAAATAAAGAAATGACCAAAATAAAAGTTGTAGATATTCATGAGTTGAACAACTTTGATATTCATCACTTTTTATGTTGAAATCAATTTGGGTCTTAAATTTTGGTTCGAACTTGTCGTTTTTCAAAATTTCTAATTTGAAAGATTCAAATTTTGTCAAATGACAAGATGCCTTGAGGTTGCACTACATCAACATCACCCACTTGGTGTAGTTTGACCGATCCAGCATCGGCCACACCAGCGAGCTCTTCCGGACACCGGACATGGTGCTCGCCGACGCACCGTCACCCATCTTCTTCTCCGGCTTCCTCCTCGGATTTGGCTTGAACTTCTTCAATGCAGGTGATCTCGGTGGGCTTATGGAACCACTATAGAACATGAACCGGCTCTGGTACCAGATTGTTAGGACCGGCAATCACCGTCGATGCTATGAACCCACCGGCGCACTGCGATGCTAAGTGCGTGGTCACCACGAACTCCACGGTGGAGCAGCCAAGAACACACGAGAGAGAGTAGTTTTCACTGCTACAGGCGCAACTCTTTTCTGATGCATTTCATTGTCTCTATCACGGGCCTTGATCCGCAACTCCCGCCATGACGTGCAGCTACACGGTACGTCGTCATTTGCGAACGTCCATGCGACATGCACGCCATGGCGGAGCCAGCCCCCTTGACGCGGTTATGACGTAGCGGCGTGCAGCCTCCGCCCCTGCCCATGATTCTACATGAAATTACAAACATGTTCATGACTTAACTAAACTATCTAAATGCACCTAACATGGGTACAATGATCTATCACGATTATAAGAGCCTTGGACAACAAGACAACAAAAATACATAGAGGCGGATTTATGCCCCGGGCTGCAGCCCAGGGCGCCGCCCAAATTTCATAGGAGTTGGTCTTTAGAAAAATGCGAAATCAGCCCCCCGCCTGAGCTCACAAACTCTCATCCTTAGCCCTAGCGGCCTGCTCGTCTCCCGCTGTGTGACGTCATCGCTCGGTGTGGCCCTCTTGCAACTCCGCTCCCATCTCGCGTAGGCGCAGGTCCGCATCTCTCCTACAGGCGCACCTCTCCACTCTCTTCCGTGCCGACCAAGATCACCAGAAGCATCACATACTACTCGGGCAGTCAGGGTCGCATCACAGTCAGGTCTAACGATCGCACCATGAGCCTCATCAACCATGGGGTTCACCTCTTGCCCTCTCGTATGGCTTCTAGGACTACGCCTCCTCTGTCCTGTTCCTCCAGCAGTTGAACGTATGCCCAAAAGTCCAGAGCCCTTGTAGCACACACATCTAAATCAGCCACTATGTCAGATTCTTACACCAAGAACGGGGGCATTTTTACTGTAGGGGCGGCTGGGGTTGGGGACGCCCCTACAGTGGGCGTCCTCGGGCCCCAGTAGCCTAGCCGCCCCTACAGATGGCACTGTAAGGGCGGCTGGTAACCTGAGCCACCCCTACGGTTGGGGCTGATCTGTAGGGGCAGCTCAATCACCAGCCGCCCCTGCAGTGCCCACTTCTCTTTTTTCAAATTTCAAAATTTGAAAGGTTCAAATTTAGTCAAATGATAAGATAACCAAAATAAAAGTTGTAGATTTTGATGAGTTTAACAACTTTTGTATTCATCACTTTTACATATGAAATCATTTAGGGTTTGAAAATTTGGTTTGAACTTGTCAAATTTCAAATTTTAAAATGTGTAAAACATTGTCACATCCAAGTTTGATCAAACTTAAAAGCTGAAGCATGATTTTAGAAATTTTTAGAAAAAAAACATCACATTTGGAGTTAGTATGAGGGAGAACAACTAGTTACAAAGTTTATCCACAGATTAAAAAGCGAAATCACACTGTTCTAGATGATCCTTACATGATCATAGTGAACAGTGTGATTTCTTTTTTTAATCTGTGGGTTAACTTTGTAACTAGTTTTTCTTTCTCATACTAACTTCAAATCTAATGATTTTTTTTCCTAAAATTTTCTAAAATCATTCTCTATCAAATTATTTTGTTGGTTTTGTCAATATATACATATGAAAAGTTTGATCAATTTAAATTTTGCATTTCAAAAAAATGCAACTTTAGACAAGATTTTGGTTCCCCAAATGATTTTAGCTAAAAAAGTGATAAATACCAAAGTTGAATAACTCATCAAGATCTACAACTTTTGTATTGGTCATTTTTTCATATGACAAAGTGATAACGACATTGCTCACAAATGTGACACATCTCTTATAAGGTTTTATAAACTATATGAGACATATGTAAGATTAGTGAACAATATGTGCTAAGAATTTGTCAAATGAAGAAATGACCAAAATAAAAGTTGTAGATATTCATGAGTTGAACAACTTTGGTATTCATCGCTTTTTATGTTGAAATCAATTTGGGTCTCAAATTTTGGTTCGAACTTGTCATTTTTCAAAATTTCCAATTTGAAAGGTTCAAATTTTGTCAAATGATAAGATGACTAAAATAAAAGTTATAGATATTAATGAGTTTAACAACTTTGGTATTAATTACTTTTTATGTTGAAATCATTTTGGGTCTCAAATTTTGATTCGAACTTGTCATTTTTTAAAATTTCAAATTTGAAAGGTTCAAATTTTGTCAAATGATAAGATGACCAAAATAAAAGTTGTAGATCTTGATGAGTTGAACAACTTTTGTATTCATCACTTTTATATATGAAATCATTTAGGGTTTGAAAATTTGATTTAAACTTGTCAAATTTTAAATTTCAAATTTTAAAATGTGTAAAACATTGTCATATCCAAGTTTGATCAAACTTAAATGCTGAAGCATGATTTTAGAAATTTTTAGAAAAAAAACCATCACATTTGGAGTTAGTATGAGGGAGAACAACTAGTTACAAAATTTACCCACATATTAAAAAGAGAAATCACATTGTTCTAGATGATCGTTACATGATCATAGTAAACAGTGTTATTTCTTTTTTTAATATATGGGTCCACTTTGTAACTAGTTTTTCTTCCTCATACTAACTCCAAATCTGATTATTTTTTTTCTAAAATTTTCTAAAATCATTCTCTATCAATTTATTTTGTTGGTTTTGTCAATATATACATATGAAAAGTTTGAGTAATTTAAAATTTGAATTTCAAAAAATACAACTTCAGACAAGATTTTGGTTTTCCAAATGATTTCAGCTGAAAAGGTGATAAATACCAAAGTTGAATAACTCATCAAGATCTACAACTTTTGTATTGGTCATTTCTTCATATGATAAAGTGGTAACGACATTGTTCATAAATGTGACACATCTCTCATAAGGTTTTATAAACTATATGAGACATGTGTAAGATTAGTGAACAATGTGTGCTAAGAATTAGTTAAATAAAGAAATGACCAAAATAAAAGTTATAGATATTCATGAGTTGAACAACTTCGGTATTCATCGCTTTTTATGTTGAAATCAATTTGGGTCTCAAATTTTGGTTCGAACTTATCATTTTTTAAAATTTTAAATTTGAAAGGTTCAAATTTTGTCAAATAATAAGATGACTAAAATAAAAGTTGTAGATATTAATGAGTTGAACAACTTTGGTATTCATCACTTTTTATGTTGAAATCATTTTGGGTCTCAAATTTTGGTTCGAACTTATTATTTTTTAAAATTTAAAATTTGAAATATTTAAATTTTATCAAATGACAAGATGACCAAAATAAAAGTTGTAGATCTTCATGACCTCTATAACTTTGATGTTTATCAAATTTTCATTTAAGATCATTTGGTGTCTCAAAATTATTTTAGTAGTTTTGATTTTAATTTTTTAAAATTTAAAATTTTTTCCTATTTTTGAAGATTCAATTTTACAATTTTAACCTGTTGTAGTTGTTTTAGTTATTGTATATGTAAATATATCTATAAAAAAATAATTATAAAATTTTATATGGTATTATTTATTATTTATATATAAATAATTCATTGTAGGACCCACCCAATGAGCCGACCCTGCATCTCTACACTGCGGACGCTAGGCAGCTCGTGCTCGTTCGAGACTGAGACACCCCCGCAGCACGCTCGCGGCCGCCTCCCACCGCGCAGATCTCGCCGCCGCCGAGATGCTCTGCCGCGACGTGCTCCTCCTCGCGGCCGTCCTCCTCCTCGCCGTCGCACACTCGCCCCTCGCATACGCCTCGGAGGCCGACCACAAGGTGCCCCCCTTCATCCCAACCCTAGATCCGAACACTCCTTCCCTTGGCTGGATCCGTCGAGGCGCCGCGCCGGATCTGGACGCTGCGCGCCGCTGGGGGACCGCGTGCTTAGTACCAGGGGACGGCGTTGGTCTGTAGCTCCGCCGCGATTCACCCCCGCCACGCCCGCTGCCGTCGACGCAAAGCCGCGCGCGAGGCCTCTGCCCTTCGCCCGCAGCGATGAAGCTCGTCCACCGCAACCTCGTCCACAACGGGCCTGGCTCCGTCAAGGTCCTCTTACCTCTCGCTCCTCCCCTCTATGTCGCTCGGTGCTCTCTGTGCGAGCACTCCGGTTGCTTGTTGGGTTCGCCTTGTTCTGGCGGGCTGGAGCTAGGACTGACCCAACCGCTGGGGTTCCGTGGGTTGCTTGATTGCTGCTGATTCGGCTTACGGTCGTGGTCCGCAGTTGGTGCCAGGGGAGGAGGACGACTTGTGGCACGCGTACAACCTCATTGCTATCGGTGACAACCTCCAGGCCGTCACCGTTCGGTGAGTACATTTTTTTATTGGTTCAGCTCTTGTGCCGTTTCACCATGAGGTACTCCTCGCTGAGACGCTGACTAGTGCCCCTGTGGATGTGAAAAGCCGCTGCAACTTAGGCTATCCGTTTTTCCAGCTTAAGGAGTGAAGTTTTGCAAAGCTTTTCGATTTGTGTTAATCTGTGACAGTTAGGGATCCATTGCTTTCTCTTGCATGTGTGCATATACTATGTAAATTTTGAATGCCCTTATTATGAAGTTTTAAGGGATTGTTCTTCTTCTGGTTCCAGGAAAGTGCTGAGAGAGGTGGCATCTGGAGGACGTGATGCCGAGCGTGTGAAGCTTAAGTTAGAAATTGTAGTTGAGGTGGTGCATCATCTTTCTGTGTTGTCTTTCTTTCTCCATGATTCCATATATTATCCTTTGACATGTGAATTGACAGCCATCATTGTTGGTTGTTAAGTTAGCCAACTTTGTGGAGTTGTGGGTTAAAATTGTTGCTGACTTCAGGATATCTCTATTCCAGACATGTGTGAAAAAGGTCTGGAAAAAAATGCTGCGACTGATAGTTCTGTCAAAACTGAGCAAATACTTTTAGGAGGATCTAGTTAAACAAACCTGTTATATTTCTAGCTGTTGATTTTATTTTCTCTGTTTCTTTTGGCTTTGTTTCCTATCCTTTCCAATGCTATTAAACCTTAACCACTTGTCGACGTTGATAACTGAGTGTGTCCTTTGTTTTGTAATGAAGTCTGTAGACTATGACAAGGAGGGATCTGTCTTACGTGTGCGTGGAAAAAATATCACTAAGAATGATCATGTGAAGGTTAGTGATTTTTTTTTACTTAATAATACTACTATGTGATGTAAATAACCTTGTTAAGCTAATCTCTTTCTTCCTGAATGAAGATTGGCCAGTTCCACACGTTAGAGCTGGAGGGTTGGTTCATCTAGAATCCCTTATTATTTAGGACAACTTTTGAATGCTTGGATACCTTGTAATAATGTACTAGCAGCTGTTTGTCTACACTCTACTATATAAATTATAGGTCCTGCCATATTCTTAGGATGTCCAAACATGTGCAGTTTTTTTTCTTCTTCATATAAGCTTAACCCTTCTTCTGTATCTTATGTGGCAAGGCCAACCTGTTATTGTAATAGGAAAAACTAAGCACCTCCATCAGCTGCCACATCACTTGTACATTCTAATAAGCATACAAAAGTCATCAACATTTTTTGAATGGCTTGACATGAGACTTCTGGCTACCTATGCAATGTTTCCTATGCCGATTATGCTTATTGTTTCCATTTATTTACTACCAAATTAAAAGCTTGCAGTTTGAGGCATGATAGTGGCATTGTTTTGTCCCCTATCTTCTGAGCTTGATGATTGCTGCCCATGAACCTAATGTTCTTTTCAGTTTTTTGTTTGCTTGTAATTTTTATAATAACTTTGTACTTCGGAAAGCAATCAGAATGTTTCAGCTTTTCTCTTTTTTGCTATTGATGTTAGAGTAGTATCCTCTCCACTATGCTCATCATGCTGCATTGCAGTGGAATTTTGGAGCATTAATTGATATTTCTCGGGGTGATGCGTTTCAATCTTTTTCGTTGCTACTTTTTTCTTCAATGAATCCTGTGCATCTTATGTAGGAAATTTGGGATTGGTTGGCACTTGAGACCATCCAGCAAGCATGTGGTATGTGATTCTGACCCGTCATTTGTATATATATGGATTATCTGCTCAATCAAATATTAATCTCTTCTTCCATTTCTAAAATAAGTTGGTGTTAACAATTTAACATGGTGTGCATATGATACCTGTTGTGCTTTACCATCTTGTGAGTTTGACCAAGATATAAACCACTATTTGGCTCCATTTCCTGAGATTAGCTTTTCTGAATTGCCTCATTGTCTGTTGTTTATCTATACGAAACATAGTGTTTTAATTGAGTCTATCCAAACCTATTGCAGATCCTGCTGCAAGTGCTGATCTAGCAGTTATTCTCATGCAAGAAGGACTTGCCCACCTATTCCTCATTGGAAGAAGGTGTGTGGAACTGTTGCGCCATCACAAAATAACAAATATTTGATTTTTAATATTTATTTAATTGTTTTATTTTATGTGTCTAAGATGTCAATGTTGTTATCTAGTACATAAGAGTTCATTTCTTAGAATTAGCACTTCTAGACTCTGGTTCACTCATACTAAGAGTGTCTGTGCACCACCTGTATAAATCCTTTGCTTTCTACACCTGGGTGATGCGTTTCAATCTTTGAGCATGTTTTGCAAGTAAGCTATTCACACGAAGTTATGCAAATGTGAACATGCATACAGGCAACAATTGACCGATGCATTACATCTACTTGGTTGAAGGCATTGCTGAAACACATTGATTTTGAAGTAGTCCAGTGTGTTGTAATTGCAAGCCCAGGTTTTACGAAGGTAATCCTCACTTTCTTAAAGGGGAAACAATGTACTATACAGTAGCTCCTTTATAAGGGGCATAAGTCTCATCTGTGTGCTGCTAGGCGTGTGTTCACTCTTCATTAAGTCTGGTGTCAAAATCCATCTGTCATTATGTGCTAGTTACCACCGTTACTTGCATAAAGTTGAATACTCGTTAATCACTTGTAGCTTGCACGAACTGGATCTCTAATTGATTTGATTTCATTGCTTCAGGAAACTAGCCGCTGCTGTAAATACTAAAGATCACACTGGTTTTGTCGGACACTATCCTGTCACCAGGTTTGCAAGCTAACACCTCACTACTAGTTACTACTTACCATCCTAGATCAAATTACCATATATATCAGGTTAATGAAGTAGTATGTCTTGCAATTTTGTCAGGAAATTCGCTGCAACGTTGGCAAACCAACCTACTATTTCCCATCTGGTAAAAGTCATTACAGATATTCAGATTTTTGCTAGTTTGATAGTGTCTGTTGTTTGTTTTTGTAAAGTTTTCCATTATGGCATTATACAACTTAGAACTGATGTATGAGCCAGATTACGAATGCAATGCACTATATCCTTGTTGTCAGTTAGATAATTTTCTGATATATATGTTGCAACTTATGGCAAATATGGCCAATCAAATATGTGAAACGTGAAGTGTGAAAGGGCACCCATGGATAAACTTGTATACTGAAATTTCTAGTCCTTACTGCCTATCCACATGAAAGTGCAAGAACCATTGGTTAGTAATGTTTGGAGCTTCTGCAGAAGCAAGAATTATTTATTTTTTTTGCTGGAAAATCCACTGTAGGGGCGGTTCTTGATTGAACCGCCCTTACAAATACACACAGGGGCGGCTGGTGATACAACCGCCCTTACAGAAGTCCACTACAGGGGCGGCTGATATTACCAGCCGCCCCTACAGAGGGCACTGTAGGGGCGGCTGAAAACACCAGCCGCCCCTACAGAGGGCACTGTAGGGGTGGCTGAAAACACCAGCCGCCCCTACAGAGGCACCTTCTGTAGGAACACCCTGGGAGGGGCGGCTGGCGCAGCCGCCCCTACAAAGCCTCTAGAGCCGCCCCTATAGTTAATTTCTGTAGTAGTGGTTGCCGCACATGCGCACACGTCCTTGACGTCCTTTCCCATGTATAAATACATCCATAATGATCAATGAGAAGCTTGCTAGTTCATTTGCCATTTATTGTGTTCCAGTTCCAGGCCTGGCATGACAGGTCACCGTTGGGCGCGTGCGAAGTAGCCATTGGCCAGAGACAGTTGGACCACCGGCCCTGGTGGTGGAACCGCCAGGCCAGGGGGGCGTCAGCTCGGGCAGCAAGGCTAGCCATAACGGCCATATTTGTTGCCCCTCTACAAATCCATGGGTGGCCAGTTGACAGGGGTTGGTTAGCACCATTGGAACTTAGTGTCCATGCTTGGGGAGTGCCAGAGAGCCCTATAACTCACTTGTGGCGAATGACCGTGGCCAGGGCACGGCCAGGTGGTGCTCCTGCACATGGCGGTGGAGGCGAGCAATCACAACTGAGGAAGAGAAGAAAACGCGAATGGAGGAAAATAGAAACGAACCAGTATGTTACGTAATGAGACAGTGGTGGGTAATTTTCAACAACTCCAAACCTGAGTTGGAGCACCCCCCAGGAGTTCAACCAAAATGGTGAATCTGCTCCATAGTATGAAGAATAAGTCCTTAGAAGTCGCTACATAAATTCTATAATAATATAATATAATATGAAGAACCAACACGGGGAGCAGCTCATATGTAAACACAGCTCCATAGTACTGCCATATAAACTCTTTCCGTCCTGAAACAAGTGTCGCTAGGGATGCTTATCAAACTTTTAACTTCGTTCCGCATACCCTCTATGAGCAAGCAAACGTAATTTTCAAGCTACAAGCTGCTAATGTGTCGTACAGATCTGTGTAAATGCCAGGCACATGAAACTTCTACACTGGGCTTACGATAAATATAGATCAAGCAAATACCACATTCAGCACAGTGTGCTGGTTCTTATTGGGTATCCTCAGCAGGATCTTATGGAAATGCTTCATGGGCAAAAGTAATTCTAAGTACTAGTTCTTCGTGAATGTATTCATCATATCATTAGAAATCGGAAGCAGTATAATGAGGCATATCGTACTGTGAGGTGCCAAGCTTCTCAGCACGAAAACCAAAGCATAGAACTTACATGGACTCACCATCTCGCATCCGACAAAACCATTTGCCTGAGCATGCGAAGCTGAAGCATCAATGACAATTTCTAAGTTCCCTATAAAAGATAACACATTATTCGCCCACTCTTTTAAAATACCAAGCGAAAACCATTGTCAGTGAAGATACTTCAGTAATAACCTCCATGTGATAGCAGTATTCCAACTCCAGGTTTTATAACCCCTGGCAGGCTATCTATATACATGTCATATGGTTTCAAAGACCTAGCTCTAAGCAATTCCTGCCTGATCTGATCAGCATCAACCGTCACTGCAGATAGGACCAGTAAGACATCGCTTGCACTCGGATAGGGTATACTATAACTTAGGTTTTTTTTATGTCTAACAAAGCCAAGCTACCAATGTCTTTGCGCTTTGCAAAGGACCTGTCGCTGTTGGTATTGTTTACAAGGGGCAGAAAGGCCACATGGTCAATCACCAAGCCAACCACATGAACCTGGGTATGGATGTGGAAACAAAGATTTTGGTGCAAATGAGTCCATAGGATTGGAGCAGAAACATTGATTCTGGGCAGCTGCAGATGGCAGAGACTGAGATGGTTCAGATGATGGGTGGTCAAGCAGCTCTTCTTCAGCCAGTGTATCTTGTTCCTTGGGTGCACTTTCAGGACCTTTTGGCACACAAAGATTTTTGTCATCGGGAAAGATGATAAGTTTCCTCCTGGGAATTTCTAGCTCTTTTACTATCTCATGCTTCCTGCAAAGATTCAACAAAATTTAGAAACTCGTGCATAGTAGATAGTTGACGAAGGTGATCGAATTAACATACATGCAGTATATCAGAATCCTATCACGAAGAATGCCATCCCATGCCCTTTGAAAAATGTAACCATTTGGACCTTCCTTTGCTTCAAAAGGGATATCACTGGAAAAACAAGGACAAACAAGGAGAGTAGTACAGGTTTCATCAATAGGTATTAACAAAGGGACAAGGAGGAGGATTACAGAGGCCTCATAAATTCTCCAGTATAAGGGAAAACCTGGGTAAACATTTCCGGTGATATGTAATTGGGCAGAGTCTGCATACTGCAAATTGCATATTCTTATCATCCCTCTTCTCTGCTCCATGACAGACACTACATTTATGGACATGACAGAGGAACTTCAGTCCAGCAGCAACATACTGCTCAAAATGGCAGGCCCGGAGTTTGTCATCAGGGTACAGCAGTTTGGAAACACAGTTAGGGTGGTAAAAATGCCCACAGTTATAGTCCTTACATTGGAATACCTGACAAGCAATGAATAATTAATTACATCTGTTCACATGAGAACATACATAAATCAAATTTCTGAAACATTTGGAGCATATGCCAATGGAAAATGGAATCATGAAATACTTGTGCATTTTTTTCTTTGTACAAGAATTGAGCTGTCCCTTTTTACACTGTTTCAGTTATACCTTATGTTGTTTCTTCATTTAAAAAATATATATATGAATTCAAAAGCCAATGTAACATAATCAAACATACAAGTTATACCGACCTCGGCTCCCGATGACAAGTCTGAAGACCCCAATAATCCACAGGAAGAACATTGATGTTTCTTATACTTGCAGTTCTTGCATATGAAGTCTTTCTTATCAATTATCATCTGAGTTATCAAATAGAAAACATGAGGCAATTGCAAGCATGAATTTAAAGAGTCAACAACTCAATTAAGAGATACCTTTGCTTCTTCACTATTAATTTCAAGGGATGGGCACTTTGAACCCTCACCATGTTCTTCAGTTAGGTGGAAAGACCTCAGACACCCACCATCACAACTGAAATAAAACCAATGAAAAAAAAAAAGATAAGCATGGACGTAGGCTTCAAGTTAGAACCTTGCTGCAGAAATATTGCTACTTATATTATAGTACAAGAGGAAAACAAGTACAATATTAAAAATTTGATTGAAGGGAGTACTTTTATAAGTAGACAAGACATTCTGAGTACAAGAAACCACGGCTTCACAAACAATTGTATGCATTAACTGTGGTTCACTCCAAAATGGGGATTTTATAAATTATTAATTATGTCTATCCATAACCACTGGACGCAAAATAGGACAGCAAGGGGAAAGGCACTCTCAGGTGCCAGTGTTTGAACTCAGCTTTAATACAGATACAAGATATGGGTTTTTCTTGGAAAAAACTATTCAGTGGTCATATAAAGAAGAGGAAGCCAAGTCACTGAAACCTAATTATCGGTACACCTACCAAGTTACATAGCCACCATCGTCACAAATCGCACAGACATCATCACCCTGCACAAAAAAGCATATTAATCTTAATGTTGTGAAATTGGAAGAACAATGGACAGTAAAAATGGATATCATCAGTTCATCATGATGCACAAATAGTTCGTTTTAGAGAATCAGACCAGAATGCCGTTTGACAGAGCTCTGCCTGGGAGCTTTGTCAAACAGGCCCCGGGAATGCGCACCAAACAAAAATCATGGTGATAGAAGCAGCGGGCCAAAGAGGAATTTTCGCTTAAAAGTGGTGCTACCTGCAGGTTTGGAACATAAAACCTTGTGCATAATGCAATCAACTCCAAACTCCAAAGGTATTTTAAAAATATCATTCAAATGTTTTTTATCATGGGATAGTAAAAAGTGAATATTTCCTTATAAAAAAGAAGCATTCGCAGCCAGTAAATTCAGGTGTTTAGTATCTGCGATTACTTTAGACATGGCAGTCTACAAACTATGTACTAATTAGTAACTATTCTGGACACATTCAAGTCAACTTGGAACAAGATGATAACATCATTGCATACATGGAGGTAGGGACAATAAACCACATAACTAACCAGCCCCCAGTAAACACAATAACCAAACATGTGAGAACATTAGCCTAGCTTTTTTCTGGACTTGGATCTTTGGAAGGATTTGTAGCACCTTCCCAAATATTTAACAAACAGTAACGTAACATGAAGCCACAACAGGTACTCCCAGCCCAGAATCTGAACTGTTGCCGAAGAACAACAGCCACCCTTGATATTTACCATAGCATAGGTATACACTATTTTTCGTTCCTAATCCAGTACCAATCATAAAAACTCCATCTTTCTGTTTTAAATGTTATTTCTAAACCACAAGAGAGGCATGTTCAGTGCGCAACATGCTCGCGCAGAAATCTGCAAGTATGCAGTCCAAGAGACATGATGAATTTAGGGAAAACTCAGTTTCCTATATTGATTAGCTGCATTTTGCTCATACCCAGATGAACAAGCAAAACTACCTAATCAATACAGTGCCACGTTTCAGTGCGCTAAACTAAAGCGAACTGGAATCTTTTGCTGCTACATAAGCAAAATTTCGAATTAATACATAGAACAAACAAAAATAGCAGGTTTATGAGCTCATTTTACATCATCATGTTGTGCCTTGCGCCTCTTCTTGCTCTTCCGCTTCACATCACGTGCACTTCTCGGTGTCAGAAATTCACTGACTGAACTCTCTACTTGATTCATGGCCGACACAGTCCAACAATCAGGCAGCTCCTTTCCACAGCAAGAGCTACTGATGGACCAATCAAAACCCCCAATATGTTCTCCTCTGCCGTCGAAGTACCCTGATCAACGACAATAAATTTCTGTTAACTGAATAAAAATGAAGAATCAACAGAACCAACCGTAGCTCGCTGCACTGCATTACGTTGCTGAGGGCAATCATCTACAGTTAATTCTAGTTTATCACCCGCGTCAGCTTAGCTACGGTCGATTGATGGCCGCATCTTGCACCCGCTGAAGGCGACAGCCCTAATCGAAAACCCCAACCGTGACGAAGAACTCCGTACCTAATCGAAAACCCCAACCATGACGAAGAATTCCGGCACTAACTGATGGGGAGAAAGGAAGAATTGGACTCGGTCGCTCGCAGCCAAGACCCGGCCGAGCAGGTTAGGGGTCCTCACCAGAGGGAAGGAATCAGCATCGCGGAAGCATCTCCATTTCGGGCCGGTGCAAACGACGGCTAGAGAGAAGAGATTCGTCTATCCGCGCCGGCGGAGGGTGGGCGCTGGTTTCTGAAACGCCGCTTGTTCTGTGTCACTGTACAGCTGTCCTGGACCTTGACGAGGCCCAGTCTGGTGTTTGGGGTATGGAGATTCGGTAACTTTGCCGTGACTGCCGCCAAATCCAGCCGGACAAGGCAGATCCAACTGTTATTCTAGGGCCTGCTTGGTTTGTGGTTAAACCTTTTTTTTTCTTTTTGACCGCACCAAGAGCACGGGCATGTAACGTAAAACTCGTATTGGACAATTATACTAACCACACACTCAAGTATAGATGAGACTGCCGAGATTTCTTAGAACGCATCTACCGAGCACACGCGCGCGCGCACACACCCGCTCGGCTCCGTATGGGGAAAGTCCCCGGTTCGATCCTTGATTAGCAATCGAACGCGGGCGGATGCGCTCTACGACGGGAGACAGACACCACTACTGCGCTACGTGCACATCTCCGCTTGTGTCTAAACTTTACCATGCTAAAGATTTAGCAAGTAAAAATTAGACAAAAAAATTTTGTCATAAATTTGGTAAGCAAAATGTGAGAGGTTCGCAAATTGGTAGCAAATCAAATGACAACCATATTTTTTTCCAATACATCTCTATCTGTGCCTTTATTTATCTCACTTCTTATTTTCTATGCAACATATTTTTTTTACTCCTTAATTCTCGCACCCCGACCTATAAGATCATCTATTTTTAGATGAAAATATGTGTTTCTTTATTTGGTTCCCTCATTTAATGAAAATAACATATTATTTAATATTGAACGCGACAAAGAACCCATTAATTAGAAGCGTAATATTTTCTTGAATGTACCATCAATTTTTTTTAGATAATAGCCAAGCAGTAGAGGGCGCTAGATAGGAGGCCACCTGTCAATACAAGCATTTGACGAAGGCAAGGCCTATTTTGTAGGGACGAAAACTGTCAGGAAAATCTTTTAAACACTTTTGATTTCATATTATTACCAAGAAACAGAAACAGAAACAGAAATGGAGACTTTGGTCAAGAAAATTGAAATGGTTACGTCGGATAATCGGGAACGGAATAGTGTGGTCGGAATCACGTCGGTAATGATCGGGAATCAATAACCATGACTAATGACTTCTTGTTTTAGGTGGCAACAAATAAAGCATGAGGTCCAAGCTATTCATTTACATGCAAGTTGCTAAAGGACCTATTACTGAGAGGAAGTATATTAGTAAATGAGAGTGAGTTAAGCTACCAGACGGTCAGTCACCAAGCCAACCACAAGTGCCTGGATGTGGATGCATAAACAAGGACGCTGGTGCAAATGAGTCGACGGGACTAGAACAGGAGCACTGATTCCGATCACTTGCATCTGGCGGAGGAGATTCAGATGGAGGAGACTGAGATGGTTCAGGCTCCAGCGGCTCTTCTTCCTCGGGTATATCATCTTCATTGAGTGTACCAACGATCATTTTTGGTACACGGATTTTTTTGACATCAGGAAAGATGATGTGATCCCACTTGGGAGTTTTCAACTTTTTTATGATGGGATGCTTCCTGCAAAAGATTTCAACATAAGACAATAAATCTGGAGTGGTAACTGGAGTCAACAGCCAATCAGGAGCAAGATGAGTGAGTTAACACACATGCAGTAGATCAAAATTCGATCACGATGAATGACTTGTCCATCTGGTCCCTCAAACGTATCCCACGCCGTTTGCATATAGCCATTGGGACCTTCCTTTGTTTCAAAGGGGATGTTACTGGAAAAAAAATTACAAACTGTCAAGAAAAGAAAATCCTGGTTTCTTTTTTTTCTCTCGAACCACGCAGGAGAGCCGCGCGTCATTTCATTAAGGTAGAAAAAAAGTACACGAGTCCAGAAGGACCCAAACCCGAGTCCAGGAACACCACTCAGACCAACACCACTCAAACAAAAACTGCAGACTCGCCACAGACTACTATAAACAAACGACCAGCGACCACAGGCCTAAAAAACAATGGCCAGCAACCTGGGCATGAGCTCCTGGAGCTTTGAAGCCCCAGCAGAACACCAGAGCCCACCTTCTATGCTTACAGCCCTAAGCACGGCCTCGAATTCTCGAACACACAGTCATTTCGGTGTTTCCAAACTTCCCATGCTACCAAGATTATCAAGGAGTTGAGGCCCCTACGCACTTCTTTTGGTACTGCTTTGATTACTTTCCTCCACCATCCAGAGAAACGACTCACTGAAGGGTCAGGAAATAACTGCATTAAGCCCAAGAGCTGAAAAATCGATGCCCAGACTTGGCAAGAGAAGACACAGCCAACCAGCAAGTGATTGATTGTTTCCTCGGCCTGGTCACAAAATGGGCAAACCTCCAGGTGGGGCAGACCCCGTTTAGCTAGGCGATCAGCTGTCCAGCACCGATTATGTAGCACCGGCCAAATGAAAAATTTGCAACGCAGGGGGGGCCCAACTTTTCCAAATTCTTCTCCATGGGCTGAACTTGCTGGTTCCTACAAAGAAGGCTAAATAGGCGGACTTGCTGCTGTAGGATCCCGATGGAGTCAACTTCCACTTATATTGGTCCTCTACATCCTGTTGCAAAACTGTGCCATCCACTAAATCCCAAACATGAAGATATTCAACCAAAACCTGCACAGTACGAGCCCCTTTAATGTCACCAACCCATCTTCTATTTTGTAGTGCTTGGGCAACGGTCCGCCTCTTGGCTGTACGTTTCGACACTGTTCTGAACAGGTTGGGTGCCACCTCTGCAATGGTACGGCCATCCAACCAACGATCAGTCCAAAACAGAATTTTCACCCCATTGCCTACTATGGCATCCACAGCAACATTAAAAAGAGCCTGGGCATTTCGTGGGGCTTGGATTGGGAGGCCAGACCATGGCCTTGAAGGATCGTCTTTTGTGCCCACAACCAACGGATTCTCAGTGCCCAGCCAAGATATTCGAGATTATGAATTCCAAGTCCTCCATATTCAAGAGGACGTTGTACCCTTTCCCAAGCAACCAAGCAATTGCCGCCGTTCGCCTGTGCTTGCCCCTTCCAGAGGAACCCCCGCCTTTTTTTGTCAATTGCCTTAAGACACCATTTCGGAAGATCCATGGTTATCAACAGGTAAATGGGAGCAGCTGTTAAGACTGCTCTAACCATTACCAGCCTGAGAGGCCTTCCAACCTGGAAGGTAATCAGCTATCTTATCAATTAAAGGCAGCAGCATCTCCTTGGTTGGTTTGACAACTGAGAGCGGGAGTCCGAGGTAAGTACAAGGGAACTCCTTGATGGAGCAGGAGAGGACAGCAGCCGTCAGTGCCAATTCTTCATCAGAACAATGAATAGGAGAGACCGAGCTCTTGGACAGATTTGTTCTAAGACCGGAGGCATGTCCGAACAGGTCAAGAATGTGTCTGATAACATTCAGGTCAGACCTGTGAGGCCTCAAAAAAACAACTGCATCATCCGCATAAAAGGATACTCAGATGCCGGGTTTGTTGAATGGCTAGTGGCTGCAGCATCTCCTTCATGGTGGCATACTTGATCAATGAGTTAAGAACATCCATGACCAGAATGAACAACATAGGGGAGAGGGGATCCCCTTGTCTTAAGCCCCGACGATGGATAATGTTCTCACCTGGTTCCCCATTCACTAACACTTGGGTGGAGGAAGTAGACAGAATCAGGCAAATGAGATCACGCCATCGCTGCCCAAACCCCACACGATGCAGCACTTCCAACAGAAAGGACCAAGAAACCGAGTCAAAGGCTTTAGAAATATCCAACTTAAGGAGAATATGAGCCTCTTTTTTCTTATGTAACGACCTCACCATCTGCTGGACCAGGATAAAATTGTCATGGATATTTCTCCCTCTCACGAAAGCAGTTTGACTAGCTGAGACTAGAGTGGGCAACAAAGGAGCCAAACGGTTAGCCATGACCTTAGTCACCAGCTTAGCAAAACTGTGTATTAAGCTTATCGGCCGAAAATCCTTTACCTCCACCGCCTCTATCTTCTTAGGCAGCAAGGTAATAAAGGCTGTGTTCAGAAGTCGGAAATTGAAAACATGGCCCCTATAAATGGCATCCAGGGCCATTAGCAAGTCACCTTTGATAATGCTCCAGCAGGTTTTATAGAAGCGACCCGTAAACCCATCCGGACCCGGGGCCTTATCCAAAGGCAAGTCTTTAATAGTAGCCCAGACCTCTTCCTCAGAGAATGGATCATCCAGCAAGGAAAGTTCGTGTTGCTGAACGCCCAATTCCTCAAGATCAATAGAAAAATCCCTCTCTTCTGCCTTCCTAAGAACATTCTCATAAAAGTCCAGCACAGCCGCCTGTTTCTCTTCTTGAGAGACAACCAACCGATTCCCAACCTGCAGCTTAGGGATGAAATTTTTCTTTTTTTCTGAACCGAGCTTGCTGGCGGAAAAAGGCGGTATTAGCATCACCCTCCTGGAGATACAAAATTCTAAAGCGCAGTCTAGCGACAGTTCTTTCCAAAGAGGCCAACCCGAGGCAGTGGAGCTTGAGCTTTCTGCGCAGCCACTCCTCACTGTCAGAGAGCTCCCTGGAATCTCTCTCGGTTTCCAACCGATGGAGAACCTCCTTGGCCATTCCAAGCTGGACTTTGATGTTCCCCACCTTACGCTGACCCCACTTTTGGAGACCCTTGCTAAGCCGCTGCAACTTTAGAAATAGGCACTCAACGGCACAATTAGCTTGTACCGGAGCCTCCCAATTCTGCTTGACCGCATCCAAGAATCCCGGGACCTTGGTCCAGAAACTTTCAAAATGAAACCGTCGTTTGCCATTGGTGCTTACTTTCAGGCCTAGGATAAGCGGGCAGTGATCAGAGACCCCAGCAGCTGAGCTCTGCAGAACTGAATCAGGGAAGATGCCTTCCCAATCCATACAACAGAAGGCACGATCTAATCTCACAAGAGTCGGAGACTGCCTCTCATTAGACCATGTATATTTGCGACCCAACAGAGGAATCTCCTTGACCTCGACATCATCCAGAAATCTCCTGAATCTTCCCATCATTACTCTGTCTAAGTTTGTGTTATTCTTGTCCGCAGCTTGATAAATTAAATTAAAATCTCCTGCAACAAGCCAGGGCCCATTGCACAGAGCACGGATGTTCCTGAGTTCTTGCAAGAACAACACTTTCTCATCATCCGCTTGTGGCCCATAAACACCGGTGAACCACCAGTTGCGACCCTCTTGTTCAGAGAACAGGACAGAGACTGAATATGTATCTACCCTGGTTGCAAGTGCCTGACATGAACTGCTCTTCCAAGCTATCAAAACCCCTCCACGTGTACCATTGGCTGGGAGTGCAAGGAACTTGTCAAAAGCTGAGCCAAAAACTGATAAGAATAAACGTTGATTCATGTTTGCAACCTTAGTTTCTTGAAGACAGACAATGTCCGCATTACTAGAAAGAATGACTTCTCTGACAGAATTTCTGCGATCCTTCTTGTTGAAGCCTCGCGCATTCCATATCAAAATAGCAGCTGGATTCATTGTTACACGAATAGAAGAACCGACCTAGCAGGCAGACAAGGCCTCACAAAACTGCAATTACATCTGCAGACCGTGCTTGCTCCCCTTCCCCAACTGACCAGCCAAAGATGGCAGCAATAGCAGAGACGTGGGATTCAAAAAGCAGCAGACTAAAAAGCTTACTGTAACTCTCTTGAGCCTTTGGGTCGAGCACCGCTTTCTACTCGAAGCCGAGATGTCTCATCACCCGCTTCTGCGCCTCCGGGCCTGGAGAACACGGCCTGGCCCCAGCGACCCTCCGGCTGCGGCGCGGCAGGGACCCCGGAGGGGGGGCCTTCCTTCTCCTCTTCTGGACCACGGGCAGTGGGAGAATCCTATCCACCAGCTTGCACACTGTGGGGGATATGACCCCCGGTATCCAGAAGACAAGGCATGGGCCGCACCATCAGAGGTGGCCCAGCCCACAAGATCAAGGCGTGCACGGCATTGGTCGACGTGCACCACAAGATATTGTATAGTACCAAATAAGATACTTTCCTTATAACCCTACCCCTCCAGAGTATATAAGGAGAGGCAGGGGACCCCTAATCGACATCTACATACATCTCAATACAATACACCAAAGACACATGACGTAGGGTATTACGTCGATCAGACGGCCCGAACATGTCTAAATCGCTGTCTCTACGCCTTGTGTCACCATCCGGTTCCTGATAACGCCATACGCCGCCGACCAGACATTCTGTCTAAAGCTAAGTCACGCTTTAATATTCTTCTAAATATTCTCCAATCTCCGTATATCGTCATAATGTTTCTCTGAGTTGTTTTCTCCATGTTTGCTCTCCAAACGATTTTTCGAACCCCCGAACAATCATGTTGATGCTCGGATGTCCCCAAAGACGGCCCTGTCTCCGGCTCCTCCCTACACGTGCACGAGCGTCTGCCCTCTGCGTTATGGGTGGTCGGCAACGGCTCCTTAGCGACGCTTTGTTCTTCCTACGCGCACACGGGCTCCGCGCTCCGCGTTATGGTTAACAGGCTAGCTAGGGCTGGAGACTTAACTACACACTAACTGGTCGGGCGGTTTGTATTAAATATAAATACATCTTCAGAATAACACTAAGTCTTCACACCAACTGATCGCCGAGCTGCATACGCTATTTCATCACCATTGCTGATTCTTCTCTGGAGTTTATATATATTTTACATCATGTACGATCGGTTCTACATATTTGTATTGCAGGATCATCGTCCAGGTGATCGGACCACCTGGTGCTCGGACTTCTCCACCGATCAACTGGTCGAACCGCTAGGTTCATGGACTTCGTCGCCGACCAGTTGATCGGACTGTTCACCGGTCGCTTCTACTCCATGCTCAATTCGCCGCCGACCAGTTGATCGGACTGTTCCTCGCTCGTGCTTCATCATCAGCTACGCCGGGGACTCCTCGGTGCTCAAACATCGCTAGCTACGCCGGGGACTCCTCAGCGCTCGAACATCGCCAGCTACGCTGGGGACTCCTCGGTGCTCAGACATCGCAAGCTACGCCGAGGACTCCTCGTTGCTCGAACATCGCCAGCTACGCCTACACCGGGGACTCCTCGGTGCTCGGACATCACCAGCTACGCCGGGGACTCCTCGGTGCTTGGACATCACCAGCTACGCTGGGGACTCCTCGGTGCTCGGACATCGCCAGCTATGACGGGGACTCCTCGGTGCTCGGACATGTCAATTTTTTAGACATTTAGAAGCAAATGAAAACTTGAAGAAACAGGCAACTTGGTCAGGAGATACCTTTGCCTGTTCAGCACTTAACCTAAGGATTTCTCTGCACCTCGATCTTTCACTGTTTCCATCAGTTAGGTGGAAGGACCTCTGACATACACCATCACAGCTAAAAAGTTCAAGGTAAGTAAACACTTGCATTAAGCTTGGAACAAGGAGTCACCCTTGTATTGCTGTGGAAACTTTGTAACTGATCTAATATTAGAAATTTTGGAACATTGGTGCATTTATTGTGCATTTTTTAGGTGTACCAATGATTTAAGGGAAACCAGACAACTGGTGGAAATGTGCTGATGTGTCACGCTATTGGGTTTCATCTCTAGTCTACACCAAACTTGCTTGGAAGTAAAAGGCTTGCAAGGAAAAATGGAAACTGACATACTGTTTTCGTTGTTTGAACATAGCAGTAATATACTCCGTCCATTCCAAACTATAAGTCATTTTGGCTTTTTCTAGATACATAGCAAAAAACAATATACCTAGAAAAGTCAGAACTACTTATAATTTGGAACGGAGGGAGTAGAACATAGTATATGGTTTGTTCAAAAAAAAAACATCTTGTTTGATGCTCATCCTCTCTTTCTTTGTACAACACAAAAGGATATTACTTGTTTATTTGGTAAGTCGAAAACATACTCTCTTTCTAAATTATACAATATTGCTAGAAGCATATGGGAAGAACGAAAATTTTGGTCTAGCACTTTCCCTACGGCTTCCAAGAACAAAAACAATTTCCATTAATCTGTAAATAATCGTCAACTAATACTAGGACAACCCACCCAGCCCTGCTTCTTTTACTATGGTGTCCATACATTTCAATCTTCAAACATCATGATTTAAGTATGTTTTTCATACAAAAAAAACAATACCATGAGGTTCATATTTCAAATTATTTTCCTACAGCCATGATTTCTTTTTGAGGGCACAGTCGTGATTTTTTTATCGATGTAACAACTAAAAGGGAAACTAATGGTAAAAATTTAGTTTGCAGAGAATGCATGGAGGCAAACCACGACTTTATCGTGAAACGGAGAGTATTCAATGAAAGAAAGTGGTTAACATAGTTGGTTAAATTTTCAAATGTGAACAATTCTTAGGGAAACAGTGACGATATGATTACATTAGTGAATCAATTATCATAACCGCACATATAAAGGAGACAAGCAATTAAAATTGATTTTAAATGAACCTACCATATTACATCACCACCATCGTCACATGTTGCACAAAGATCATCTCCCTACACAAAGAGCAGATTTATCTTAATTTTGTGAAATTGAATCAACAACACCCATAGAAAATGAACATAAAAAATGTTATGTTAACCAATAAAGAAACTAATAGAGAAATAGTTTAAAAGGGCACACATATGGTGAGCTGTACATGTTTTACCATATGTAGTAACTAAACAAACTTACATTCAGTAATAAATTACAAATTTGAGTAAAATGCACTTTGCACCAGATGTTCGAAAAGTTTGAAAAGAACACCAGTAGTAAAACTGCTCCTTGAGCTACCTTCTCTATTATGAATCCTTGCTTTGCATCAGGTTTACTGTCGTGTGCCTGCCGTTACAGCTTAGGTCCATCTGTGACAGCGCTGAGATGGTGAACTGTGTTCGCTAGGATGGACGTTACCTTTGGGAATGTACTTGCGAGCTATTGGAGTGGGAAATCATGCTGGCACTTTAACTCTACTCTAAACAAGAGGTGTTGCCCAAGCCAGTTTAAAGGGGTTGAGCTTGATCCCACTTCTTCTGTCTCATCAAGCAATCCCAGATACAGATTACACATTGGATACACCAGGCATCCTACCTGGACAATACTGTCCATCATCTTATTGGTGCTGGGCCAACTTCTCCTGAGTTACACTGGTTAGACTGTTGAAGTCCGAGGGTCGATGAAACCCCCGTCAGCAGTCCAAGTTCAAAGGCTGACACAAACTTCTTAAGAACAAAACCAGGGGCATGTCTCTCAAGTCTCATCCTGGTCGAGTTTTTTTTCTTTATCTCAAAGTGTCAGGAAGGGCTTCGGACGCTAAACATGGACATGGACATGGTGGAAAGCAAGGCTGAGAAGAGGTGCTACACAGATCAGCTTTGTATTAAAGATGGTATTCTTTGCATGTTTGGCACAGAAAGTTGGTCAATTTGTAATTTACTAAAAAGAACTTCCTATGACATGTCACTGAAAAGGTTTAAACCATGACAGAGTAGTTTAGATGGAAAAAAATGAATATATTATCTTGAATAACGAAGGATATTGTGATATACAACCAGCACGTAGACAAGCTGAATGCTAATTCTGAGCAAATTGTCTATGAGGCAACTCATAATGCCTTTTTTTATGGAGACATTCAGTCAACTAAAATTTGGTGAAAGTCATTGTGTCCTGGGCACTTAACCCTATAATTAGTAAACACCTGAAAACCTCAATGGCAGTACATGTACCAACATTAAGTTATATCCATTTTTTCTCTGGATTCAAATTTGTTTTAAGGATATGCAACTTCTTGAAAAGAGTTTTTAAACAGTAAACTAAAGTGCAGTGCAAGATGTGCTTCATAATTTTTTTCCCTGTTAGGTACAGCTAAAGCACATCAAGATCCAAATTCTAAACAATTCAAAACAGAAAACACTTCCAAGCACAGGCACAGGCACAGGCACAGCCACTGCCCATTGAGGCACTGATGTACTTGTATGTTTGACATAGCATAACATTCCTTTTGCTAAGCCAGTCAGTCTAATATGGAATTCAGGTCAAGTTAACTTACGTCAGGTCGTCGCTTGGGCGTGGTGTTCTTTAGCTCGATGCCACCACCTCTCCACAGCCTCCGGAGGTCGTTCTGCGGGCTCTCAACTGGCGTCATGATATCCCTCAAGAATCAGGTGGGGCAGACAACTGAGGGGCACATGGTTTATCCTTGAAGGACCCCTGTCCAGAGACATCAAAGTTCAGTTGAGTATTGTAATGCATTACAATTGGGACCACAAGAATCAGCAGCTGGTTTATCCTTTAAGGACCCCTATCCAGAGACATCAAAGTTCAGCTAAGTATTATAATAATGCATTACAATTGGGATCACAAGAATCAACGGTGGCACACTGCATTATAGTAATATACATTGTAATTTAAGGACCACAAGAATCAACGGCAGCTCACTGCATTGTAATTAGACTTGCAAGCGGCGCCGGCCGTGCCAACAGCCCGCCGGACTAACCCGCCCGCAAGCCCGGTAAACGCCGCAATTGCAACCAAACAACCTAGACGGTTCTATGCGACTATGCGGGCCAGCCCACCCTAGCACCGCATCATCAACCCGCAAAGGTGCCCGCATCACACCGCGTGGGTGAACTGCTACGGAAGAGGAAGAATAGGTTGTGATGAAGCGACGGAGGAAGACCCGCGGCGGCGAGCTTGGGGGCTAAGAGGAGGGAACTGGAGAAAGGGGTTGGCAGTGTGGGTGGGGGTCTTGACCTGAGCTCGGGGACCGGGGCTGGCCGGCCAAGGTCGGGGGAGGTGCCGGCTCGTCGGCGGCGAGCGCGAGGAGCGCCTGACGAGAGGGGGACGGGAAGGGCGGAGGGAGGAAGAAGGCTCGCGAACTCTGCAGACGTCAGATGACGGGCTGACGGCCAGTCGGCCACTCACGAGTAGAGAGGAAAACGGATCGGATACTTACGGATATCATCGATATTATATTTATTTTTATATTTCTGTCTGAATTTGAATTTGAATATGATAGTGTCAACTATGTCGGATAGGATACGATTAGATATCGATATTATAAATATGCGATTTGAGTATTCGAATACGAATACAGTATCGGATGTTGGATATCTAGACTCAGATACAGACAAATCTTAACTCCTCTAAACAAATTCGGTTTCAAATACGGTCGAAAAATATTTGTACGGTTTTTATCCCCGCTCACGAGTCACAGCGGATACGGGTGGGCCGCTGCAAATCGTCCCGATTTGCATATGGAAAATGTCCTTTTTAGCCACTTTAATTTAACTTTCACGATAATACGATTTTCTCCCTTATCTATCTATGAAACCGGATTTCGAACCTCCTCAACTTTTAAAACACCATGAGGCCCTGTTTGGCTGTTTGGTAATTTTTTACACATGTAAGTAGTATCCGCCTGTAAGTTACTGTGCACAAGAAAACCAACGATTTCATTTACACCTGTAAAATGCTGTTTGGATGGCCGGAATTCTTCCGGTCCGAACGGCCGGACCAGAAGCCTCCGCCGAACGGAGCGCGCGCCAAAAAATTGTTACATGATTCCCGCACTCCGCGCAGCCAATCCCACGCTCCGCCGAACGATTTCCCGAGCAACGCACCGAACAGAGCCCCGCACGTGCCAAGCGGTTAGCAGCGATGTGCCGTAGGAATAGGAACGTACGAACTGTTTCCTTTTTTTATTTTTTAATTCTCTTTTCTTTCTTCTCCTTTTCATTTTTCTTTTATTCTCTTTCGTTGCTTCGTTTTATTTTCACTTTTTCCTTTTCTTTTCTTTGTTCAGTTGTTTTCAATCTTATTTTCGTTTTCTATTTATATATTTCTTTTATCATTATTTTTTATGTACATGTTTCTTATTCTTTTGTTAATTATTATTTATTTATTTTTCCTATTCTTTTATTTTTCTTTTGTTTTTTTATTGTTTTATTTCCTTGCTTCTATTTATTCTTCCTTTTTCTACTTAGTATTCTATATGTTTTCATTTTTATTTTATTTCCTTTTCCTTTCTTATTATTTTCTTATTTATTTTTATCTTTTCTTTTTATTGCTTTTTCCTTGCTTCTATTTATTCTTTCTTTTTCTTTTCTTTTTAGTTTTCTATGTTTTTTCATTCTTAATTTATTTTTTCTCTCTCTTTTAATTCTATTTTTCGGTGTTATTTAAATTATTCATTTATTTTATTTATTCTATATATTTATTATTTGTTAATCATTTTTTATTTATATTTTTCTTTAATGTTGCTTTATTGTAGTAATTAATTGCATAATAATTTTATTATTTATTTTCTATATATGTGATGTTGACATACTATAAATTTAATGTTCTATGTTGTGTTCTATCATGTTTACGTAGTATATGTATTATTTTTTGTGTTGTTCACATAATATGCATGTGATGTTCTATGATGCTTCTATGATGTTCACTTGGTACACATGTAATGTTCTACGATGTATTTAGCGTTGTTCATGTAATATATATATGATGTTCTGGAATGTATTTAGTGATGTTCTACAATGTATTTAGTGTTGTTCACGTAATATATATGCGATATTGTATGATGTATTTAGTGATGCTTTACGATGTATTTTGTGATGTTCGCTTAGAATACATGTGATGTTCTAAGTATATTTTAGGATGTTTGAAAAGTTTCCATGTGATTGTTCTTTTAAATTCTTCTCTATTGTGTGTTTTATTTTTTTCTTATGTTTTGCTCTATATTTTATTATTTTTTATTTATGTTAAGGATTTATTTATTTACTATTTATATATTTTATTGTTTGTGTTATCATTATTTTTATTTTTATGTATATTATAATATCAATTGCATGAACTTAAAACTAGAATATTGTTCTTCTAAATTGATAATATTTTTCTTACGAAGACGGAACATTGTTCTCTGAACCTAGAATATCGACTCTGCTCAATAAAAAATGTTCTATGTTCATAAGATCAATGTCCGTTAATAAAATTTTATCTAAATATATCCATGTGAAATCTTGTTTTAAAGGATTTATTGCAAAACCTGATGGCGTAATCAGAATTTAATTTAGATGTTTAGATTAACGGTTACGACTTTTTTTAGATTGTAAAGATGTATGACGTCACTGCACGCAATTCAAATGGACTGCATGCATGATGGTGGACTCTGACCCAGGGCGTGCTAAAGTCCGGCCGTTCGGACCGAAACCAGCGTGAAATGATCAAGATGCCCAAAAGAAGATGAATTGGGCTAATTCTAAATTTCTTTCAATAATTAAGTCCTACACTTAGCCTATTTCACCCATTTTGTCTAGTAGTATTTCTATTGTTCTACCGCACAAGAGTTTTGCACCCTAAATTACAATTATACTTTAGCATGGCAATTCTACGAAATGTAAAGACATGAATTAAAATGCTCAAATATAAATGCTCAAAGTAAAGAGAAGAAGAGGAATATGACGATGTTTTTTCGAGGTATCGGAGAGTCACCACTCCCCACTAGTCCTTGCTGGAGCACCCGTGCAAGGATGTAGCTCCCCATTGATCCGCGCAAGCATCAAGTGCTCTATGGGCTAATTCTTCGACACTCTATCGTGGTGAATCATCCAAAATTGCTCAGACCATGACTTGGGTCATCCACGAGCTTCGCTGGATGATCACCAAGCTTCTAATCACCACCAAACCGTCTAGGTGATGGCGATCACCAAGAGTAACAAACATAAACTCTCACTTGACCAAGACAAGCCTAATGAGAAAGATGTATGCACACTTGCTACTCCCTATACACTAATGAGGTCCTTAATCTTGGATTATCAAATCTCAATCACCCCACTAGGATCTTGCTCTCCCTTACACTTTAAAGGTGTTTCTCAGCTGAATAAATGGACAAGAGAGCTAAGTTGGACGAGTGGGAGAAGTATTTATACTCTCCACTTCAAAACATACCCATTGGGGTCCAACTCAGCATTTTTGGGGTGACCAGACACTCAAGTCAAAGTGACTGAACGCGTCCGATCAGTAGCCAACAACTACGTTGCGTCATCCTATTAGACGAGTCCATTAGAGAGACCGGACGCTCTATAGCATCCGATCCACCTAGACCTGATGCGTCCGGTCCTCAAATCTCCTCTCTAGATGCTTACTATTATTGACTAGACGTGGCCTCTGGTGTGTCAGGTCACAACGGTCACAGCATCCAGTCCTTCATGTGTGTTACGCTCTCTCTACTACACTTGCGCACACCTGCACGTCCGATTTGAATTAGGAGCCAGCGTTCGGTCGTCCTGCTACCCCTGCAGCGCGCTATACAATTGATCAGACATGGCACCCGTGCGTCTAGTCTAGCATCCGGTCAGTATCCATGTCTCTATTCACCTTAAATTCGACAACTTTTATGAACAACATCGACTTCAATTGACCTATAGACTATCCTTGAGCTACCTAGTGCTAAGTTTGATAAGTGTGCACCGCACCTAAACCATTAGTCTCACCTAGGTCAAGCTACTAGTCCATACCCCCCTTAATAGTATGGCCAAAGGAAAAACAAAGTCCTAAAACTATTCTAAGTGTCTCTCCAATGCTAAATGACACTTAGAACTAGTCCGTCCTTAACCTTGTTATCCACCCTTTGAAAACTGAAACAATTTCCATTGATAGAGGCATGAAAACCATAATTGCTCAATCAATTATCATTACCATGACCTAACTCAAATTGTCTTTACAAAACACACGTTAGTCACAGTAATCTCGTGTCGTCATTAATCACCAAAACCCAACTAGGTGCCTATATGCTTTCAATATTCCCTTTTTAGTGATTGATGACAACACAACCTCGAGTATGTATAAAAGATGGGTGAGGTTTTCAACATGCTTGGTTCAAATAAGCAATTGATAATGGGAACAAAAGAGGGTTAGCCATGCTTATATGACCCAAACCTACACAATGTATCGGAGTAAAACGCGAAAGTAAAGCAAATGAGCATAATCAAGTGACATGACATATATATATCAAAGTAGAGAGCACACATGTCGCATAAGTCTCACAATCACACATATATCACATATAACACAATGCATGAGAGTAAACATGAATGCATGAAGTATCACACACAAAAGAACAAGTCCATCTCACACGCTCCCCCTAAATCTAACATACTCGCTCCCTCTCCCCTTTGGCATCAAGCACCAAAACCTAAGGGTTGGACGGCGGGGTAGAAGCAGACAAGTCGAGCACTGAGGTACAGTGAGAGATCTAAATCTGAGTAGCATCATCATCTGACTCTGGACTCAGAACTATCGGATCGGCTAGAGCAATCGGCGGCTGACCCTCTGACTCTGAAGCAGGAAGTGGAGCGGTCTAGGTCTACTCTGTGGTCTCAGTAACTGGGTCGGCTAGCTAAGAAGTAGAAGCTAAAGCTGTAGCCTAACCCTATGGCTCTGAAGTTGTCACTGTAGGAAGTGGAGCCACAACTGTCTCAATGACTATTCGAGATAGCTCTGATGAAGCAACAGAAGATGGGAGAGTCTCGGTAGTCCCTATGACTGGAGCTGCTGCTATATTAATAGGCACTTGAAGCTCTAGAGGTGTGGGGTGACCTGTGATCTCACTAAAAGTGGCAGCCAAGCTCTTGGAGACCAGTGTATCTGTCACTAACACTAACTCGAACTGAGTAGGGGTGAATCTTGTGACAATCGGAGTGAAGCCCTGAGTCTATGTCCCTAGTGTAGCAAACCACTACGAAACCTACTCAGTGGGTAAGGCAAATTGTGGAGTTCTCTGTCCCTGACTCTGAAACCCACTGGGCTATATAGCTAGAGTCACTAGGGTACTTGTAACAGTTGAACCAAGCTGCAATGTGGGCCAAAAAGGAACAATCCATGTAGCTATAAGGACATGCTGCATGAAGCCAAGAAGCTGATGCTGAGTCTCTAGCTACTGCAACTGAATGACCTGCTGCTGCTGCTGGAACTGGTCCTGCCAGGTCTGCATCTGAGCGAGAGCTATAGCTGTGGCCTATGCCTGATGTGTCTGCTCCTGCTGCATCCTATCAAGTATCGCTATCAGAGTAGGGTCTACCTGCAGTGGCTGAGGTGGAGCTGAGCTTTAACCACTGGCCTCTCTATGATGAGCCCATGGAAGCAACCATGGAATAGGCTGGTAGTCCTTGTCTGAACTGTTAGATAGGTCGTTCTCATCCTCATCATCTAGCTATGCCTCCAAGTCTGTAAGCTCAAACTTTGCTAAATCCCTGATGGCCTCATCCTGCTCGGCCTCTGTCTCTGGTATGTCTGGCCTCTAGCGATGGCTCTACCTTGGTGTCCTACTCCTAGTACTAGAACCCATTAGCTGGCGCATGTCATACTCAAGGAAGTTAGTAGGAGTACCAGTCAACTCAGTCACTACCTTAGGAGGTATATGTGAACATGCCTGTAGTATTAGAAAACAGATCCAATGGGCATATAGCAGCTGACGGTGGCCCTTGAAGCCCTCTACAAGAGTGTCCTCCATCTCTGAAAGTATCAAGTCCCAAATATCAAATAGTGTCTAAGAGATCAGGTGGTGGACTAACCAAAGCTGAATACGATTCAAACCCTCGCGGTAGCCATCCCTCGAAAGCAAGGTCCCCCTCATGATGATGTCTAGGAGATGAGCCATAAGTGTAATGGCACCTGGAGTGCATCTCGAACCCTTGCCGAACAGCTCTCGAAAGTAGGCTCTGACTAGGTCGGTGGGTGGCACTGCTCCGCCATGAGGACATCTCGGTGGCTAAGTCTGACCATTACAGATTTGGTGAATCCTGGTGTCTGACTCTGAAATCCTCATAATCTCTCTGATCCTGTTGCTGTACAACCTACAGTCACGTCCTCTAAAAGCAAAGTGAATGAACCTATGATCAGGGTTGATCCACAATGAGGCATAGAACTCTCTGACCCAACTAGCAATGTACCTACAGGTCCACCCCAAGAGGTCTGCTAAGCTAGGCAGGAAAGTGAGGTGGGGACGAACCTACTCTCCTCTAACTACCACTATAGCCTCCAAGCAACACACTCTCTGGTATCTAAAGCTACACCACTGTTCAGATGTGCATAATAGAAATCCTTCTGTAGCACTATGTAGAAACCCTCGAAAGCCCTCTCATCCCGCTGAGGTGGGAACCACTGCTCAATCTCCACAAAGTGAAGCTGCTACACCTATCGAGCTATGGCAGCCCTCAAGTCCAAGTGCTCTACTGGCGGTGGGCCTTGTGGTCTGGGGGTGACCGAGAACCATACCTCTGCCTCTCTGGCCTAGGTGTCACCTGAGCACGAGCATGACCTGAGCATCATAGTGGCTACTCCTGCTGCTGCTCTACCTCCTTCTGGTGCTGCTCGGTCTCCTCCTAGGGCTCAATCTCCTCCACATGAGTGCCCTCTAGTGCATCCTATAGAGATACACGCTGACCTCTAAGCATGATAGTACTAGGTGGACTACCTTGACTAGCCTCAAACTCCTCCACTGCGGCCCTCTGAGCTAGTGATAATTGATCACCAATATAAACACCACTGCCTCTACCATCTCTCTCAGCACGCTCTATAGTGGTGGCCACTGCTGTTGCTCTCTCTGTCGCTATGTCACCACGCTTGCGCTTCTTCTTTGTAACCGTCTTCTTTGGCCCCTTCCCCTTTTCCTGCTCTGTTAGGCGAGGTAGACGCCTCTCATCATCACCAGGACCACCCCCAATGTTCTTGCAATGAGCCATGACTATCAACTAAGAGAACATCTATCACTGAACAATATCAAGCAATCAAGAGCTCCCCCTGACTTAGAGAATCACTACCACTGACAAGGTCAACTGTAAGAACAACTATCACTGACTATGCAATTGCTGCCCACTAACACTTGTGAGTCTTGGCCTCAATCCATACCCGTGGGCTTGGCCCCAGGTTCAACTGCCACTATCAGCTGCTGAGTAACCTCAAACACATGGTCTCGCTGCATGGATAGAAATAGATGGAATACATATAAGCATTCAACATTATATTCTAGAGATGAGTAAGATCCTAATCAGAAGCAAGCAGTGAGGTACGAATAAAATGAACTTGGCTTACTACCTTGGAACAAGAAGAATCCCTGTGAAAAGGTAAGTCACTGACAAACGCAGGGGCACCACAGATCAAGGCAACTAGTACAAGATGGGGGAGCTATAGGTCATGGAAATGCCGATGCATGACTACTGAACGTCAAGGTAGGGAACTGCAACAAAATCAGTGAGGAAATTGATCAGACAGTGAAGCTAAGTTGGTTTAGGCAAAACATCAAACACCTGGTGGGCTGTGGTAGTGCTCACCTAGGGTGAAGATGAAGTCGACCAAGGAATCTACCTAGGAGCGGCACTGGAGGTCAAGGCCAAGGACACGAAGTTGCCTGAGCCAAGGAGGAAGGCGGTGCTCTGGTGGAGAGGTGAAACCATAATGGCAGTGGTGAATGCCCACGACACGATGAGCCTAAGTGCGGTCACTTCATGGGCGCAGCTTGAGTGTGCGAGCGTGTGGAGGAGCACATGGCATGGTAGCGATGAGTGGTGCGGTGGCCTAAGGAGCGTGGTTACGGTGGCATGTTGGCAATGACACAATGATGGGGGCGCGAGCGTGGCGCGCGAGTGTGCGGGTGAGGCATGTCTACATTGTGAAGGTGCAAGGGCGAGGCCACAAAGGTGGTGGTGGCACGGTGGCCGGAGAGGCGCAATCATGGCAGTGGTTAGGGTTAGAGTGGTAGTGTGGCGTACGGAAAGAAAGAGATGGGCACGGTCAAGAGAGGAGAAAGATAGTGGGTCCCCACGCATTAGTCGGACTTTGAAACAAATCGCGCGAACATAGTTGCGACCGGATGCACTGATGGAATTGACCTAACACTGCTCCCCTTGAGTTGGATTGATAATAGAGAGGTCCAAAAATGCCTTTGTGGTGAACTGACATGTCCGCTACTCATGACCTGACGCAGTGTAGAGTCCAATCGATTCCTGTGAACATCCTCATGACAACCGGACCCTAAGACATCTGCACCAGACGCTACCAAGTTCCTATTGATGCATCAATTCAACCATGCAGAGATCGACTCGACGCTGCAAGCTGTGAGTTCGATCGAGCATCTGATCATGATTTAGCAGATGATCTTCCTTCTATCTTCATGACACTTTCTCCCGATCAAGTTCCAATACAAGTAAACACCCAAAAGATCACCAATTAAAACTGATATGAGAGACCTTACTCAAACCCTCAAGATTTTCAAAATATTTTGCCTTTGGCTATAGTTCTTTTTAGAAAAATATGCAACCAAAAGGCGAGGAGTAACATGTGACCATACAATAGGGATTTCAACCATTAGGTGCTTCAAATGCTCTCCCTATTTGTGGATGAACACGACGGATCCTCAAAAGATAACCGAAAAGAAATGACAAAGCAACACACATGCATATGCAATGCAATGCGAGAAAGGTAAAGCTACTTGCTTGTCAAGTTTGATCCAAGGTTAAGCTTTTTCACACGCTTTTCAGCGGTTTTTCTTAACCATGTTAGACAAGCCCTAAGTGCATTACTAAAAATTAAACATGTTTTATATTACAATGAAATGCAAGGGACAACACAAGCTCATTTTTTAGTGAAGTTACTTAGGTCAAGCACATTGAGCTCATTCCTCAACTGATAAAACATAGCCTCATCTAGCGGTTTTGTGAAGATATCTGCCAATTGATCCTCGGTCATTACACCTTCTAGTGATATACCATTTTTAGCAACATGATCTCTAAAAAAGTGATGATGGATATCTATGTGCTTGGTGCGAGAGTATTGAATCGAGTTATTAGTAAGTTTTACCGTGCTCTTATTGTCACACAAAAGAGGTACATTTTTTAGAACTACACCATAGTCTAGAAGAGTTTGCTTCATATAAAGAATTTGTGCACAACAAGCACCCACGGTAATGTACTCCACCTCGGCGGTGGACAAGGCCACACTATTTTGCTTCTTAGAGGTCCAATACACTAGTGATCTACCAAGCAAATGGCACCCTCCGGATGTGCTTTTTCTATCAATTTTGGAACCGGCATAATCTGAATTGGAATAGCCAACTAGTTGGAATCTAGCTCCTTTAGGATAACAAAGGCCAATGCTTGGTCTGTGCTTAAGGTAACTAAGGATTCTTTTAACGGCAACTAAGTGAGCCTCCTTAGGACTAGCTTGGAATCTAGCACACATACACACACTAAACATGATGTCGGGCCTAGATGCGGTCAAATATAACAAGCTACCAATCGTAGAACGGTAGAGAGTTTGATCAACTGATTTACCTCCCTCATCTAGGTCGAGATGTCCATTAGATGACATTGGTTTCTTGATTGGCTTACATTCATCCATTTTAAACCTCTTGAGAAGATCCTTGGTATACTTTTCTTGAGAGATGAAAATCCCTTCTCTCATTTGCTTGACTTGAAAATCAAGAAAGAATGTAAGCTCTCGAATCATAGACATCTCAAACTCCTTCGACATCAATTCACCAAACTCTTTGCAATAGTCTTCATTTGATAAGCCAAATATGGTATCATCAACATATACTTGACAAATGAAGATCTCTCCATCAAGCTTCTTGGTGAATAGTATGATATCAACCTTTCCAATGGTGAAGCCATTCTTAATGAGAAAATCCCGAAGGCGTTCATACCAAGCTCTTGGGGCTTGCTTTAGCCCATATAATGCCTTGGATAACCTATAAACATGATTAGGATATCTAGGGTCTTCAAACCTAGGAGGTTGATCAACATAGACTAGTTCATTTATGAAGCCATTTAAAAATGCACTTTTAACATCCATTTGATATAATTTCATTTCATGATGAGATGCATATGCAAGAAGGATATGAATGGCTTCAACTCTTGTAACCGGTGCAAAGGTCTCTCTAAAATCCAACCATTCAACTTGAGAGAACCCCTTTGCAACTAGCCTTACCTTGTTCCTCACAATGATGCCTAGATCATCTTGCTTGTTGTGGAACACCCACTTTGTTTCAATGACTCTTGCATCTTATGGTCACTCTTCAAGTGTCCAAACTTCATTGCGTGTCAAGTTGTTCAATTCTTCATGCATGCCATTTATCCAATCTAGATCTTGAAGAGCTTCTTCTATATTCTTAGGCTCAATGTAAGAAACAAATGAGTGATGTTCAATAAATGAAGCAAGTTTTTGAGAGCGAGTCATTACATCCTTTGAAGGACTCCCTATGATGAGATCTTGTGGATGTGCTTGAAGTAGAGGCAAATTTGTTCTATCAATCACTTAAGGAGAAGGTTGTAGAGCATCAACAGCATGAGCTTGTGCCATCATTTGGTCATGAGAGACATAAGTATCTTCATTTTCTACTCTCCCATCTTTATCATCATCTTATGGCACATTTGATGAAGAGGGTGGATCAGTCACTTGTATATCATCTTCATCATCTTTGGGCTTGATGTCTCCAACCAAAATGTTCTTCATGGCCTCCCTCAATGGTTCATCACCTACATCATTAAGATTCTCATGTGCTCCTTGGGAGCCATTAGATTCATCAAATTCCATATCATATGTTTCTTCAACCAAGCCGGCGGTATGATTAAATACTCGATATGCTTTAGACTTTGATGAATAGCCAACAAGAAAACCAACATCACAATATCTTTGGAACTTTCCTAGGTATTTCTGCTTCTTGTAGATGTAGCATTTGCAACCAAACATCTATAGGAATGAGATATCTAGCTTCTTCCCATTGAGCAACTCATAAAGGGTCTTGCGAAGAAACTTTTAGAGAAATAGGCAATTGGATTCATAGCATGCGGTGTTGATGGCTTTCGCCCATAGATCTTGAGGCGTATTATACTCATCAAGCATTGTTCTTGCAAGGGTGATTAGTGTCCGGTTCTTTCTCTCTACAACACCATTTTGTTGAGGACTGTAGGTTGCAGAGACCTCATGCTTGATTCCAACTTCATCACAATATGCTTCAATGTTTGTGTTGTCAAATTCTTTCCCATTATCACTTCTTATCTTCTTGAGCTTCACTTTAAATTCATTTTGTGCTCTCTTGGCAAACTTCTTGAAACATGCGGCCACTTCGGTCTTGTCATGAAGGAAGAACACCCAATTGTATCTAGAGTAGTCATTAACTATCACAAGACAATAGAGGTTGCCTCCCAAACTCTTGTAAGTTGTTGGTCCAAATAGATCCATGTGGAGAAGATATAGCACTCTTGTTGTTGACATATACGCTTTGGTTGGATGAGTGTTTACAACTTGCTTGCCAACTTGACATGCACTACAAAGCTTGTCCTCTCAAATTTCACATCCTTCAAACCTCTCACCAACTCATTTTTCATTAACTTCTTGAGTGAGCTCATCCCAACATGTGCAAGTCTTCTATACCAAAGCCACCCAAGTGATGTTTTGATGAATAAGCATGTCTTCAAGTTTGCATCTTCGGAGGTGAAATCCACTAGATATAGGTTGTTTGTATCTAAAGCCCTTGAAAATAACTTGATCATCATCTTTCTTTGACACAACCACTTCCTTCTCGCCAAGATCACACAATTGACCAATGGATAGCAAGTTGAAGCTTAATGAAGCAACATATAACACATTTGATATTGAGTGATCATTTGATATTGCAACTTTGCCCAATCCTTGTACTTTTCCCTTTGAATTGTCACCAAATGTAATCTTTTCATGACCATCTATTTCTTCATCTAGTGAGGTGAACATACGAGAATCACTAGTCATATGTTGAGTGCAACAACTATCAATAACCTAATGACTTCCACCGATCTTGTAGTTCACCTACACACACAAGAGATAAAGCTTGTTGTTTAGGGACCCAAACTTGATGAGGGCCCTTGACTTTCTCAACTAGTGACTTAGCAACCCAAATTTGCTTAGGCCTATTCTTGTTGGGTGGACATAAGAACATGCCTTTCATCTTTCCACTAGAATCCTTTCTAAGCATGCAGTGAGCATTGAAGGCAAAGGGTCTAGCATGCTTAGGCAAGGGTTGTGGTGGTGTAGTTTGGTTGTGGTGGTGTAGTTTCACATTCATGGGCAAAGTGTCCTTCTTGTCCACACTCAAAGCATCTCTTTGGCTTAGGCTTTGACTTGTATTGTTGTTGATGTTGATCTTGAGTTTTCTTCTCTTGATTTGCCAAGAACCCAATACCACTTCTATCCATCTTCATCATGGTGTTCATAAGTAGCTCACTTTAGAGATATTGGCCTCTTGTGAACTTGCTCAAACCGGTCTTGAGATGTTGTTTTTCCAATTTGAGTTTCTTATTTTCTTCTCTAAGTTCATCATGATTCTTCTCCATATTGAATCTCTTGTTCTCTTCTCTAAGCATCTCATTCTCAAGAGTCATATCATGATCATTGTCAAGATTCTCTATCACAATTGTGTTAGTGGTTGATAGCTTTTTTGAGATCCTTCTTTAGCTTTTCATTTTCATTCTTGAGCTTGTCATAATCATCATAGTTGTCGGATTGAACCACTTTTTTTGCCTTTGCTACTAGAATCTTGCTCAATGCTCTCAACAATCAAGTCATCACATGATGTGGCTATATCAATCTTAATAATATTATTAGTAGCATCATGCGGCTCATTGACAATAACTCATGAGAAAGAACAAGATTGTCATGATTAATCTTGAGATTGGTGTACTCTTCTTTTAGCAAGTTGTAACTAGTGGTGAGCTCATTGTGTATCCCCCCAAGTTTATTATGTTTTTCTCTAAGCTCCCTTTTAGAAGTTTTGAGCTCTTTGAGTTTGGATGACACAATTTTATTCTCTTCTCTAAGTTCATCATTAGCTTTTTCGGCTATGTCATACTTTACTAAGAGTGAGTCATTCTCAAGTTCTAACTTCTCATTTTTAGCTTGTCTTTCTAATGATTTTAGTGTATTGGTTTAATAATTTGACAAGATCATCATAAGAAGGAGATTCAAATTCTTCATCATTATCACTACCATTCTTATCATCACTAGCATTATCATCACCATTACTATTATCATCATTTTGTACCTTTCGTTCACCCTTGGCCATGAGGCATAGGTGTATAGAGGATGATGACGGTGGTGTCGGTGGAGATAGTGAAGAACCAATCACAAGAGTGGCCACCTTCATCTTCTCATTTTCACTTTTATCATCGGATGAGCCACTTGATGATTCAATGTCCATGAGCCAATCACCAACAATATAGGCCTTGCCATTCTTCTTCTTCTTGTGAAATTCCTTCTTTTTGCCATCCTTTTCTTGTATGGCTTGTTCTTCTTCTTCTCATCATCATCATTACTTGAGTTATCTTTCATGCCCTTGTACTTCTTATTGTACTTGTCTTTCTTGGGTTTAGGGCATTGATAAGTTAGATGACCAAGATCTCCATAATTGTAGCAATCTATTTTGGAGATGGGCTTCCTTCTACTACTAGTGAAGAATTTCTTATTCTTGCCATCAAACTTGACACCATTCTTGTTTAGCTTCTTGAGCATCTTGGCGGTTCTTCTCACTATGAGAGCAAGGCTTGTATCATCAATCTCATCATCACTTGAGCTATCATGATCAACTTTTGCTTTGCCCCTCTTCTCTTGGCTAGCCTTGAATGCTAAATCTTTCTTCTTGCTGGAAGAAGAGCCATCTTTGTAGAGTGATGTGCATGTACATCTCATGTTGTAGCACCCGGTTTTAAGAACAAAACCAGATACACACCATATGTGAGCCCAGGAAGTCAAATCTCACATATAGCTACAAATAAGGGCAATATGAATAGATAATCCTCAATATATAACGTACTTAGTATAAAGAATATAACCTTAGACAGCAAATAGCAGAAAAACAACTTCGATCTTCGGGTGAAGACTCCAATTCCATAGGGACAACTGACTGGTTGATCATAAGCCTAATTCCTTCAAACTCTAGCAATCTGGTACCCATCTGAGATTTTTATCCAAATATGTGAAAAATAAAGCAAGCGTAAGTACATGTTGTACTCAACAAATATAACATGTGGTTCATGAGGCTCAAAAGACTGACATTGGTTTAACTGTGATTAGCTTTTAATGAGTCATATTTTAGCAATTGGGTGGCAGCCAGTTTATTCACAAGCCCATATAAACACATGATCATGTAAACATGAATAATGAATAGCATAAACAGTAATACTTAGTGAGCATCTTCATCATTAGTGTCATTAGTGTTCATTGTCTATTCCGTAAATGTTTTAAGGTCGCTCGTGACCGTGAGCATGGCTGATATACTAGTTTTACACTCTGCAGAGGTTGTACACTTTCACTGTGAGTCATGATTTACCCTTTCGCCCGAGGTAGCTAATCTCTTGACCCACTTCTAAGGAAGGTCGATAGGGTTCACTATAAAGCCTTTCAAAGGTTTGTCTAACAAGTTAGGGCCATTAGATTCACTCGGCAAACATATATAGGAACCCCCATATTGAATGGCACAATTCCATCATGGCTATACACATAAGAGTAGAGGTTGTCCTATACCCGATTCGGCAAGCCATTCTTACGCCAATAAAGGTAACCTTTAACCAGCTAGAAAAGGTCCTTATACTGAGCTAAAGCTAGAGCCATGTAGCCCTCACAGTTCTACTGTAAGTTCCAGATGATCACTTACAGATAAGTCCTTAGGGAGAGAAATCTAGAGCACCATAAAAACAACCCAATGCTCTAGGCCCCTTGTTCTATGTTGCTAAAAACATCTTTTAGTGTTTATTGCATATACCATTAGTCAAGTTACAAGATCATGGTTGTAGTTGAGCACTAGCATCATACTACCTAATGCAATAACCCATAGGTATCAAGGTACATGTACAAAAGTACTAGGAAAATCCTTAGTGGCGTCAAGGTAGACACATGCAGTATGAATTAAATGATTAAAGATGTATAGGACAATAAGGAAGATACCATGCTATATTTGCCTTAAACTGAGATCATTCTTCAAGTCCAAAACTTCAAAGGAACTCCTTCTTAATCAACACGTAAAGCTTACCGACTGGATAAAATCATAAAGCACCACACAAACATCCATGCAATCATACATGAAGCAAACAATAGAACTAAATTAGAATAGTACACCAATCAATAAAAATATTTGAAAACTAATCCACGCGTTGCTACAAGCACCCAGACGCAAAAAGCACGCTAATCGGAGCAACGATGAGAAAAGAACGGCTACATAAAGATTCATCACTTTATAAAACAAATAAATGTAAGCTTGATTTATTTTAACTAAGCAAAAGCCACGTGAAGTATATTAATTCAGATTAGTCAAATCATCTTTTAATTCAAAGGTCGAGTAATGACTAGTCATATCTTATTAATAAATACGGCAGAATAATTTAAATCAAATCAAACTTTTAATTCTCAAAGATAAAAGAACACGTGAAAATATCTGTTCGAATGCATGTTTGAGCTAAGCAAATTTAAAACATATATATATATATATATATATATATATATATATATATATATATATATATATATATATGGTTTAGCAATTAAGCATATTAATATTTGCTTATGAAAGACCGTGGTGTAGAACCTATGTTTGCTTTACATTTAGAAAACTGGTAGCATGGACACTGATTAATTTAGTATTTTATTTTTAAAACTCACAAAACATATGACATGATTTCCAGCTGCTGGATTACATCTAAATGACACAGGCACTACGTTGATAGTATTTACGGCCAATAAAATAATGGGGCAAGGAAGGCTGGGCTGACCATTGAACATAGGCGTCATGTCATTTACTTGCAGCCGATGCAGTGTTCTGGACGCTAGACACAGCACCAGTTGCAAAGAACTGCAGCAGCAGATGCAACGTCTGTCAGGCGGCTCGACGAGCTCACGTTGGTGGTTCTCGGCAGCTTGATGGAGCTGGCGCTGCATGCCCGACGAAGGACGAACGACTCTTCACGTAGGTGTGCCCGTCAGCTGGTGGATCAATGATGTTGATGACTTGTGACTTGTAGACATCGGGGCACCGGGCACCAGATCGGCAGCAAGGGCTTCGGTTAGGCTTGGGCATCCGTCTTTGCAGAGAAGCTCAGGCGGTGACAGAACTCATAAGACGTCGTGCAAACATTGTTGGAACTGGCCATCGAACAACTTCGTTCCGTCGTGTCTTAGGTGTCGATGCTTATTGCTGGCAGCCTTTGATGTACATGTAGAGGGATGGAACTTTGAGAATTGAATCGTCGGACGGTAGCAGCCCCCTTGGATGGCTGGTATCTGCTAGCTTGTTATTTTGACGGAAACGCTGGCTACCTAACCTAGAGCATCTCATGCAAACCAAAATAACGTCATCATACCAATCGGCACCCTACTGCTAGCATGCTGTTTCTAAACTGAAAAAGTGAGAGTGACAGCGTCCACTGCGTTCAATACAAGAGCACAGCCTTGAAAGTTTCAGAGTAAAAATCAGATCACATTTCCGGCAGGATCAACAAACTGAGCAAGTTTTACACTAGTGCTCACATGAAGGTCTACAATATATCGATTCATATTAACATATCATCACAGAAACAAAATCATTTGCATTAAAATATGAGATAAAATAGCACTGCCATGCATCTTTTCACCTCTCATAGTGAGCATCAGTACATAAATATGAAAATGAAATCTGCAAAAACTAAACATAAACAGGGGTATCAAATCAGGAAGAATCCAGGGCAGATAACTGAGTAGCCAAGTTACAAACTTGTGCTGTGCATCTCAAAGCACAAATAGCAACTTCTCAGTAGGTTACATCTCATGGCTTACCATCAAGTTTAACAAAGCTGCAAATACACAATCTTGTATACCACAAGAATAAGATAAAAGGAGCTTATCATTGGTCAAGTTCAGAAACAAGATTAGCACCAAATAAAACCCATTGCTTCATGGCAAATGACACTTCAGATCATTTTTCAACCGCTGTAAGTCTGAAACCTATCGCACAATGCTGTAAAACTTGCATTCTGCGCGAGCATGTACACGAATATTGCTAGCTGTTCTTCTACGGTAACCCCCCTTTTAGTCTGCAAGAGTCCTCTTGAACTAAGATAAATTAGAATGATGTTCGAAAATAAAACATAGGATATGAATGGACTGTATGAGTCCTACTATATACCACATGTTCTAAGGAGAGCACAAGGGAGGGAACACAGAACAAATGATGTGCATAATTATTGCATCAGCACTATGCAAACAGAAATATATTCTTGGTGCAGGAAACATAGCAGTATAGCACTATGCAAACATCAGACCCCATGAAGATGTAACAGTGATTGTTTGGAGATATCAATTTCTGTGATGTCCTGAACTGAAGCATCGTTTATGATTGAAAAAAATTATGAGAGTGCATAGTCCATTCATAGGTACGTAGTTTCTGCTACAATATCCACTAATCAAATATTCCATATGGATTAGCCACCTCTCACCGAATGAATTAGGCAACCATTGTAACATGCGTGACCGAATATAATCCTAAGATTAATTAAAACTTAAAAGAGTGACCGAGATTGGTTATTAACTATATAGACCAAAACGTCTTGAAAAAATCAGGACAAAGGATCTGACTGAACTACTGAGGTCCTCTCCCGGGTCTCGCAGTTTGGCATCGTGCAGGTGGATGATCTGATACTGGCAGGTCGTACGTATCGGCAGCTAATTTTGGTCAGGTTCGTCTCAAATCTCAACTAGTATGCTGTCTGTCCAAGTTCTTGGAGTGGCTAGGAAACAGTGGTGAGCATGCCAGTCAGATCCGAGAATCAAGACTGCAGGATATCGTAAACAACACCGGTGAGTACTGATCTGGCGTGATGGGCAGCGCAGATGGCATGACATGAAGGGAATAGAGCTCTCTGGTTTGACCTGACACAATTCTATGCCCTGTATGAGTATGACCACAACCGTATGTTGTGCTAATAAACAAAGGGGACTAGTAGAGTTTGGAATTCTTGTTGATGATGTCAAAGATCAATGCATGAATCTCGTCGCAAACATCCCACTTGGAGGTGTAAATTGATTGAAGTGGACCTAAAATTTCACTTGGAGCAGCAGCATCAGTGCCTCACACCATCACATCTAAATAGACTACCATAAGATTGACATGAACATACTAGAAAAATGAAGAACATAAATACGAGAAGGGATAGAAGAACCTGAGGGGGATGTGGGGGTACGACCCTGGATACCCACGGCAGATCACATGGGCTGCGCCCTCAGGGGCGGCCCAGCCCACAAGATGAAGCCTTGCGGGGCACGACGCTGCTCGGCGTCTCCCGCAAGACATCGGAAAGATATCATGAAGATACTACGAGATCTGTTAGGATACGTATGATCCCATGATTCCTGTAATCTGTTATTACTTTCCGGTTGTCTCCCAGATCTAACCGACTTGTAACCCTGCCCCCGGACTATATAAGGCGGGCAGAGAACCCCTCCAAACTCACACAATATCATACGATAGCCAATACAATCCAACAGGCCACATGATTAGGGTATTACGGCATACTGACGGCCTGAACCTATCTAACTCATGCGTCTCTGTTGCCTTCTTGTTCTTGATTACACGTATCTTTGCCGATCAATCTACCTTAGTGGGATACCCCTGGGAGGACTGCCAACGATATTCTATCGATAGTTGGCGTGCTAGGTAGGGGTGTGCGTGCTGTTTCCATATCGAACAAGATGGTACGTTTTGCAGGCTCTTCGTCCCTCCCACAGCCCGCCCAGATCTTCACGGTCGGATCGGTCTCGTGGATCATCAATGCTGACGGAGTCGGAGAGCTCATCGAGCCGGTGCAGATCAATTCTGCGCCGATCACCCCAACACATGCGACTGTAGATCCGATCTCGGAACCGCCTCCGAGGTCGTCTTCGCCGACAATTCGTCGCCCGCTCACCCGCTACTAGAGGAGGTAAATCAACAACGACGATCTAATTGCATCCATCGATCAGGTTGGCCAGAAGCTCGCCGATTGCCTCTCCATCACAGAATCGGCTCTGACCACTCTGGTTCAGCGCCGACCACCCTCTGATCCAGATCTATCGGAGGCTGCTCGGGAAACTCCAGAGGTTATGGCCCTACCCTTCGGGCTCACCAGTGTCGCCACCACCTACCAAGATGCCCTAAGGGGCAAATTCACCGACCAGGTTGGAGATGTCCATCCTCTCGCCGACCAACTCCCATCGGCTGTCAATATGCTTCACGTCGGGCGATGCCCCGCAGCATCCCTCCAAACCATCCTGGAGGAGAATCTAGACTCCAAGTCCCAGGGCTCTACGGAGACTGTCGCTGAAACCACCGTCGAACAACTTCCTTTCCCTCCCTTCTGTGGAGGCACAATCTTCAACGTCAGCGTCGATAGCCCCCTGCGGGAAGGGGAAACCGAGGAGGACCGCACCGCCCATGTCAATAGGAACGTCAACCGCACACAGCGCCGAGCAAATGAGGCTGCCCTTGCGATGGCCGAGGCTCAGCTCGACTCACAAGGAAGGCCACGCCAACTCCAACGCAACCTTGACGATGAGTTTGTCCGTGTTGACGGCCACAACATCTACAAGACCCCAAGCGTCAACTTGGCTGTGGCCGCCAATGAGCTCGTCGTCTCCCACAGACACCGGAGGTCGCCAAGGTCGCCGCCATGCTTAAAGCGGCGCACTGTCAGGTCAATGAGATCTGCCAGGATTAGAGACCTTCATACTCCATAAGCTCAATTCGTCGATCAGCCGTGCCAAGATCTGATTGCCGCCCAAGTTGTTTCACCAACCAGCACCGCGATGATAGGCAACCCCTCTAGAGGGAGCTAGGGGCAACTGCATCGAACACCCTCGCCAACACGACCAGGAGGTCGACCAAGATGTCTGAATCCACCTCAACAATCTCTGAGACGCGCAATGACGTATCGACGAGCACCATTTCGGTTACCATGAAGAAGAAGTATGCCGCCGTCAATAGTACGAGCAAGAGTTCGGTAACACAGACTCAACTCTCGAGCCGCTCAACACCGACAACGCTGCAGATCACGACGCCGACAATCCCGAAGGGCCCCTAACATTCATGAGGGCACTCAGAACACTCTAGTGCCCATGGTTTCAAAATCACTAGGGTCGAGCCCTACGAGGGAAGGATGAACCCCACACAGTGGCTACAGGCTTACGCCACTACTGTGCGCGCTGTCGGAGGAGATACCAGTGTCATGGCAAACTACCTTCCCATCATGCTCACGCCAACCGCGATGAACTAGTTCACAAGCATTGCCTCGGACTCCATCGGATCCTCAGAAGAGCTGAAGAAGGTCTTCACCGATAACTACATGGCTATGTGTACTCAGCTAGGCACCAAGCATGATCTGAACCGCATCTATCAGAAGCCATCTGAGCTCCTCCGTAGCTACATTAGATGCTTTTTTGAGATGAGGAATTCTATTCCTAACATCACGGAAGCTGAGGTCATCACCGCCTTTGTCCGAGGACTCCATCACCGCGATCTCTGCTCCAAGTTCAACCGCAAGCCGCCCATAGGGATTGGCGAGATGATTACGACCGCCAACCAGTACATCGACGCCGAAGAAGCCGAAGTGCGTTTCAACGAGGATACGGGCCCTCATCGCCCAACTCGCCGCAGCGACGATCGCCCCGACGACCAGCGCCATAGCAACCACCGCTATGACGACTGTAGTCACCATCGGGACAGTGGTCGTGATCAGCCAGAAGGATCCAAGTCTGGTCAATATCGCCGCCGCCAACCAGACCACATCATCACCGCCGTTGATGAACCTTGTGCCAAACGCAACTACGACGAGCAGTACAAGAAGATCCTCGATGACCCGTGCCCTTTCCACAAGAACGCCAAGCATAAGATGAAGGACTACCTTGGCTTGGCTAAGGAGTTCTAGGCTAAAAAGCCGGACGACAACAACAACAACGGAGCTGGAGGCCGCCGACCACCTAGGGGAAACAACAATGCCTTCTAGGATCACGACAAGGTGGTCGCCACCATCTTTGGGGGCCTCACCTCTGCTGAGAGCAGAAGAGAGCAGAAGCTCACTGCCCATCGGGTGCTCGTCATCAACGCGAAAGACACCGTCGCCAACCCCAGCTATCGCCCCTGGTCCGAGGTCCCCATCACCTTCAGCAGGGTGACCAGTGGGCAGCAATCCCTTACATAGGGTGTTTCCTCCTTATCCTTGATGCAACCATCTAGAAAGTGCTTTTCAGAAAAGTGCTCATTGACGGTGGGAGCGCTCCGAACCTCCTCTTCGTCGGAGCCCTAAAGGAGCTAGGCCTCAGGATAGGAGATCTCACACCCTCTGACTCCTCCTTCTGGGGTGTGGTACCTGGCAGGGCATCCAAACCACTTGGAGAGATCACCCTACCCATACAGTTCGGCACGGCTAGCAACTAACGCATCGAACACATCAACTTCTACGTCAACGACTTCAACACCGCCTACCACGCCATACTTGGTCGGCCAGCTCTGGCCAAGTTCATGGCCGTACCGCACTACGCCTATCTAGTGCTGAAGATGCCTTCGCCTGCAGGAGTCCTGGCCCTATGGGCCAACCTCTCCATCGCCTACGCCTGCGAGACAGAGTCTTGCCCTCATCGAAGCCACCAACCTCTCCATTCAGATGGCCAGTGTGGTCACTGTCGCCAAGACAGTGCTCACCGACGACCTGGAGATCCCATCGCTAGAGCCTCCTCGCGCCTCTACCAAGTCCAAGGAAACCAAGGAGGTCGGCCTTGGCCTCAATGATCCCTCCAAGAACATGAAGATTGGGGCTCACCTCGACCCCAAATAGGAAAGCGCGCTCGTCTCCTTCCTATGTGCCAACGCCGACGTGTTTGCTTGGAAAAATACAGACATGCCGGGGGTACCATGGGAGAAGATCAAGCACTCCTTGAATGTCTCGCCGACCACCAAACCGATCAAGCAGAAACTCCAATGATTCACGCTAGACAAGAAGGAGGCTATTAGGGTAGAAATAAAATGGCTCCTAGCTGCCAGATTCATAAAAGAAGTGTATCATCTTGAGTGGTTAACAAACCCTGTTCTCATTCAAAAAAGAATAAAGAATGGAGAATGTGTGTTGATTACACTGATCTTAACAAATACTACCCTATAGACCCCTTCGATCTGCCTCGAATAGACAAGGTTGTAGACTCCACCGCCGACTACGAACTGCTCTCCTTCTTTGACTGTTACTCCATCTATCATCAGATATCCCTAAAGGAAGACTACTAGATCAAGACGTCGTTCATCACACCTTTCGGTGCATACTGTTATACCACCATGTCCTTCGGACTCAAGAACGCCGGGGTGACCTACCAAAGGGCCATCTAGATGTGCCTCAATCAATAGATCGGCCACAACATCGAAGCTTACATCGACGATGTGGTCATCAACTCCAAGATGGTCAATAATCTCATAGCTGACCTCGAAGAAACGTTTGCCAACCTGAAAAGGTACCGATGGAAGCTGAACCCTTCAAAGTGCATCTTTGGAGTTCCATCAGGTATACTCCTAGGCTAGATCGTCAGCGCCCATGGCATCGAACCCAACCCCAACAAGGTCTCCGCCATCACCAACATGAAATGTCCGACCTACGTAAAGGACATACAGAAGCTTACAGGCTGCATGGCTGCTCTAAGCCACTCTATATCGCGCCTCGGCAAAAAGGGACTATCATTCTTTAAACTCCTCAAGGCCTCCGAGCACTTCTCCTAGTTGGAGGAGGCAGATACAGCTTTCAAGTAGCTCAAGTTGTTTCTAACGAAGCCTCCGATCATGACGGCGCCTCGACTAGATGAAACTCTACTGATCTACATCGCCACAACTTCTTGTGTCGTTAGCACAGTTATCGTCATTGAACGCAAGGAGGCCGAGCACGCCTATAAGGTGCAACATCTGGTCTACTTCATCAGCGAGGTCATTAATGAGCCCAAAACTCGTTATCCTCAAGTTTAGAAACTGCTATATGCTATTCTGATCACGTCACGCAAGCTCTGCCATTACTTCGAGTATTACAAGATCGCCGTGGTCACCGAGTTCCCTCTAGGGGACATTCTCCACAACAAAGAGGCCAATGGCCGCATCATCAAGTGGCCTGTCGAGCTCGGCACATATTCCATTGAATTCAGAAGCAGGCCCACCATCAAGTCATAGGCGCTTGCTGATTTCATCGCTAAGTGGATCGAGATCCAAGAGCCCATCGCCGCTACTTGCCCCGAGCACTAGGTGATGTACTTTGATGGCACCCTCAACATCAACGGTGCTGGTGTGGGCATTCTGTTCAATACGCCGACCAAGGATAAGCTTCGATACGTTCTCCGAATACATTTCCTAGCCTCCAATAACGTCGCCGAATACGAAGCATGTCTCCACGGACTCTGTATAGCTGTCGAGTGTAGGGGTATGGCCCCCAAGACATGGGCCGCACCATCAGAGGTGGCTCGGCCCACAAGATCAAGGCGTGCATGGTGCTGCTCGATGTGCACCACAAGACATTGTATAGTACCAAATAGGCTACTTTACTTGTAACCCTACCTCCTCCAGAGTATATAAGGAGAGGTAGGGGTTCCCTAGCAAGGAGGATCTATCAAATCTCATTTACATACAGCAATAAATCAGACGCAGGACATAGATATTACGCCTTCACGATAGCCGAACCTAGATAAAACCTCATGTCTGTCTTGCGTCACCATCTCGTTCGTAGCTTGCGCACCTGTCTACCGATAATCTACTACCTTGGGCATACCCCTAGGTAGACTGCCGACCATATGTCATCGACAGTGGCACGCCAGGTAGGGGGTGTGCATACTACTCTCCAGACAAACAAGATGGTCATCATCCTCGGTTCCATGGCTACGCCGAACGGCCTCACATTCACCATCAGCCAGATCACCTGGACCACTGGCTCCGACAACTTCATCGCCATGACCACAGAGGAGGCGCAGATCCAATCTGCATCGACCACTGCTTCACTAGCATCAGCTATGGCTCTGACCATGTTGGATCTGGCTCTGGCCACACCAGCATCATCTTCAGTCACGCCGATAACCCGTCGTTCGCTTCCTCGCTACAAAGGGAGGCAGATCGACAACACTAACCTGCTCGACTCCATCGATCAGGTCGGCACCAAGCTTGCTAAAACCCTAGCTCTGGTAGATTCGATTCAAAATCAACCTACCGAGCAGGTAACCACTACCCACAACAGATCTACCCGACCAGCTCAGGCCAGTCGTCCTGCACGACTCGGTACAGATCTCGTGGTCACGTCTACTCCTGAAGGGCGCTCCATTCGTCGCCGACCAGCCCTCACAACAGGTCTCCGGCTCTCCGAGTGTGAAGCCTTGATGGAGAATTACCAGGCTCAGCCCTATGGCCTGCGAAACACTACTTCCAACTACGCGTACAATATATAATGCTGCTCGGATCTGTGTTTTATACATCGACCTCGGCCAAAGCCACGCAACTTCATCAACATGGTTTGGATTGAGGAGTATCAAGAAGGATCGGTCCACACAGTTCAAGAGGGCGGCTCAAGCTCCCCGTCCAGCCTCGCATCTAATGGCTTCGTCCAGCATCGCATCTAATGGCTCCGTCCAGATAACGCCATCCGTCTAAAGCTAAGTCACGCTTTAATATTCTTCTAAATATTCTCTGATCTTCGTACATCGCCATAATGTTTCTCCGAACTGTTTTCTCCATATTTGCTCTCCAAATGATTTTCTGAACCCTTGAACAGTCCTATTGATGCTCAGACGCCTCCAGAGATGGCCCTGTCTCCGGCTCCTCCCTACACGTGCACGAGCGTCTACCCTCTACGTTATGGGTGGTCGGTAGCGGCTCCTTGGTCACGCATGTTCCTCCTACACGTGCACGGACTCCGCGCTCGATGTTATGGACTATGCGCTAGCTAGGGCTGGAGACTCAGCTACACACTAACTGGTCGGGCGATTTATGTTAAACATAAATATATTTCACGCCAACTGATCGCCAAACTGCATACGCCGTTTCATCACTATTGCTGATTTTTCTCCGGAGTTTATTTATTTGTGCGTCATGTACTACCCGTTCTACATGTTTGCATTACAGGATCATCGTACAGGTGATCGTATCATCTAGTGCTCAGGCTTCTCCACCAATCAACTGGTCGGACCGCTCGGTTCATGGACTCCATAGCCGACTAGTTGATCGGACTATTCGCCGCTCGTGCTTCATCGCCAGCTACGCCGGTTACTCCTCAGCGCTTGGATTCTTCATGCTCGAGGACTAAGTGGGCACACTTCACCGCACGGACGTCATCAGCTACATCGGTGCTCAGACATCGCCGCCTATGTCGGGGACTCCTCGGTGCTCGGACATCACCGCCTACGTTGGGGACTCCTCGGTGCTCGAACGTCGCCGCCTACGCCGGGGACTCCTCACTCCTCGGTGCTCTGTCATCGCTAGCGACGTCGGGGACTCCTCGCTCCTCACTCCTCGGTGCTCGGACCTTGCCGCCTACGTCGGGGACTCCTCGGTGCTCGGACGTCGCCGCCTACGCCAGGGACTCCTCGGTGCTCAGTCATCGCCAGCGACGCCGGGGACTCCTCGCTCCTCGGTGCTCTGTCATCGCCAGCGACGCCGGGGACTCCTCGCTCCTCGGTGCTTGGTCATTGCCAGCAACACCGGGGACTCCTCGCTCCTCGGTGCTCGGTCATCACCAGTGACGCCAGGGACTCCTCGGTGCTCGGTCATTACCAGCGATGCCGGGGACCCCTCGCTCCCTGGTGCTTGGTCATCGCTGAGGACTCCTCACTCCTCGGTGCTCGGTCATCGCCAGCGACGTCGGGGACTCCTCGCTCCTCGGTGCTCGGTCATCGCCAGCGACGCCGGGGACCCCTCGCTCCCTGGTGCTCGGTCATCACCAGCGACGCTGGGGACTCCACGCTCCTCGGTGCTCGGACATTGCCAGCGACACCGGGGACTCCTCGCTCCTCGATGCTCGATCATCGCCAGCGACGCCGGGGACTCCACGCTCCTCGATGCTCGGACATCGCCAGCGACACCGGGGACTCCTCGCTTCTTGGTGCTCGGTCATCGCCAGCGACGCTGGGGATTCCTTGCTCCTCGGTGCTCGGTCATCGCCAGCGACGCCGAGGACTCCTCGCTCCTCGGTGCTCGGTCATCGCCAGCGACGCTAGGCCTCCTCAGTGCTCGGATCTTGCTATGTCTCGTTGGTGTGTTATCAAGCTGCTCCATGTTGTTCGGATCAGGGTGCTGATCTTGGGCAGCACGTCTAGGGTCTTGATACGTGCATGTCAGACGACGTCGACAAGCTTTTAGACTTCTTTGACCCTGCTACAAGATTCATTCTTCATCTTCTAGCATGCTCGGGGACTAAGTGGGCACACTTCACCTTACGGTGAATGTGCTTATTCTCATCTCGAGGCTACGCCCGAGGACTTGATGGCTGCTCAGCTGGTCTTCTACTTTCTGACCCTAGCACCATGTGACTATGTCACCTACTGTCAGGCTCGGGACTAGCTGTGGGGGTATGGCCCCCAAGACATGGACCGCACCATCAGAGGTGGCTCGGCCCACAAGATCAAGGCGTGCACGGCGCTGCTCGGTGTGTACCGCAAGACATTGTATAGTACCAAATAGGCTACTTTACTTGTAACCCTACCTCCTGTAGAGTATATAAGGAGAGGTAGGGGTTCCCTAGCAGGAAGGATCTATCAGATCTCATTTACATACAGCAATACAATCAGACGTAGGATGTAGGTATTACGCCTTCACGGCGGCTGAACCTGGATAAAACCTTGTGTCTGTCTTGCGTCACCATCTCATTCGTAGCTTGCGCACCTGTCTGCCGATAATCTACTACCTTGGGCATACCCCTAGGTAGACTGCCGACCATATTTTGTCGACATCGAGCTTGGCGTCAAATGCCTCATGGTATACGAGGACTCCATGCTGGTCATCAATCAGCTCAACAAGGACTGGTCCTGCTCCAGTGAGAAGATGGACGCATATTGCGCCGAAATCAGGAAACTTGAAGGGAAATTCTACGGTATCGAGTACCACCATGTGGTACGAGATCAAAATCAGCTCGTCGACCAGCTATCTAAGATAGGCTCTTCTCGCACCACAATTTCGCCTGGGTCTTCATTTAAGATCTCTTTACGCCATCCATTAAGGAAGAAAAGGAAGTTTAAGAAATTCCCCCTGCTGAGCAACTGGTACTTACAGTACCCTTGCTGGTCATCGATTGGAGGGAACAGTTCATCAAATATCTCACCAGCACCGAAGTACCCACCGACAAGACTCAAACCAAATGCCTAATCCATCGAAGCAAGCATTACGTGTTGGTGGACGGGAACTTGATGAGGACAAGTGCCAAGGAAGGGATACTACAGAAATGCATCACCCAAGAAGAGAGAGTGAAACTACTTCTCGAAATTCATTCTAGTTCCTGCGGCAACCATGTGGCCTCGAGAAACCTGGTCGGCAAAGCTTTTCGAGCTGGTTTTTACTGGCCCACGACCATCTTCGATGCAGAAGACCTCGTCCGACATTGTGAAGGATGCCAATTTTTTGCCATGCAAATCCACATACTGACACAAGAACTACAGACCATCCCAGCTTCTTGGCCTTTTGCTTGCTAGGGACTGGACATGATCAGGCCTTTCAAGCCAGCGCCAGGTGGTTTCTGGTATGTGTACGTCGACATCGACAAGTTCTCCAAGTGGATTGAATACAAACCGCTCGTTTTAGCTACAGCAAAGAAGGCAGTCGAGCTATTCAAAGATATCATCCATAGATTCGGTCTCCCGAACAACATTATCACTGACCTTGGAACTACATTTACTGGTCATCATTTTTGGGACTTCTGCGAAGACCGATGCATCTCCGTCAAATACGTCTCTGTTGCCCATCCTAGAGCCAACGACCAGGTTGAATGGGCGAACAACATGATTCTTGATGCCCCCAAGAAGAGGTTATATCAGAAAGAAGAAAAGCATCCGGGCAGATGGCTCAAAGAGCTACCAGCTGTGGTCTAGGGACTGCGCACTCAAGCTAGTCGCAGCATCAGTGTGTCTCCATATTTCTTGGTCTATGGCTCCGAAGCCATACCAGCGGACATCGCCTTTTGAGCACCTAGGGTAGAACATTATGAAGAAGAGCATTGCCTTCTAGCTGTTGATGCTCCATCGCGCCCGTCCCTCTAGTGAATCCAGTCCCTATCGCTTGAAGGTCAACGACAGGATAGTGGGACCGGACCACCACAAGGCCATGTGTAACGGCAGTGACAGTGGCGCCATGGTTGAAGCTTTTGAAGTTCTCCCACACCGCTTTGCACCTATCGAAGATGGTGTTTGGACGCGGTGGCTTGCCGTCGAGCTGAGGAGCCACCTCCAGGTCGACGTAGTTGAGCACTGGTTTGACTCTAGCAACTATGGCGTCGAACTTGCTCCTCTGGGTCCTGGCCTCCTGCTCCAACACATGAAATTACGCCTTGGTCCCCCGACGATAGTCTGGAGGCATCACAAGGGTCCATCAAAGCCAAGAAATTACTCCAGCAGTGACTTCAACCAAGAAGAACTCACCTTTCAGCTTCTCGGCCAGCTTCTCTGCCCGCCCAGCCATCTTTTTCTCCTCCTCCTGGAGTTGCCCGATGGTTTGGCGTAGCTGGCCAAGCTCCGCATCTTGCTCTACAAGCATAACAGTGGTCAGCAACAATACGATTGTTCAACAATGCAAAGCAAAATCGCCGATACACCATACCTTTTCTCTACTCAGAGACGATCCTGAGCTGCTCGGACTTTCGCTCCAGCTACGTGGAAAGACTCGTCACCAGCTCGGAGCTGCATTCTAGCTACTCGGACTTGCCCCGCAGCTACTCGAATGTGGTTGCCAGTTGCTCGGATGGGACACCCATCTGGTATTCTAGATCCCGTGCGTTGGTCTCAGCAAGATCTCGCTCGTGTTGGGCCCTCTGGACGTTTTTCTCCATGAGTTTCATCGCCTCCTTCAGCTTTGCATTTTCTTCAGCGAGGGGCTCCATCCTCTTGATCAGCTGGCGCTGCTGCTCGGTAGTCTGAGCTATCCCCTACAAATGCACCAAGACTATGAAGAACTCTGATCTCCAACATCAAAGACAAGCATTGTAGATGCAATACTGACCTTGATCTGCATCATCACTATGGCAACAAAGGACTCCAATCTCCTGAGCTCCCTGGTGGTGTCCTCCTCTTTCAACAACCACCACTTTGTCACCCTACTTGTGGAGGATTCGGACAGCTTGAGGTCATGATTCCTCATGCTCAATCTCTTCCACTTCATCCTCCTCCGTAGTTGGAGGCACCACCTAGGGGCTCGGTGGCTGGACAACATGTCCGACCATGCCCTCCGACACTTTAGGGAGCGTCGTCTGCTCCCCTAGCACCGCAGGCTCCTCCGCTTCGGACTCTGGCACGGCGTGGGATACTCCAGCCTCCGCTCCTGAGGATTTGGTGGCTTCCGCCGTTGCCCTAGGCACTACCGCTGACTCATCCACCATCAGCGCCAACCGTTCACCGCCGCCAAGTACATCAGCAGCGGCGGTTGACTCCTTTGTGGGCCTTCGAGCACCCAAGGACTCTAGGACAGGGTCCGCTGGCATTGCCTCCACCCCGGGACCAGCCCTCGGCTGCTCATCAGTCTGGACGAGCGGTGTCAGATCCTCTGTACGCCTTGCTCTACATCAGATTAGCTCGTTAATTGCCAAAAGAGATAAGGATATGATAGCAAAACAACTCCGAGGCAAGGATACTTACGTGTCGGCCTGCCGGTACACTTTGCTAAACCGGCACTGCCTACCCGAGCCCCTAGGCATGGCCCTAGGGTCGACTCCCGTGCCCTGGTGTGGAGGTCTCACGGTCTCCGCCGTCGGCCTCTCCTCTGCCTACCGCTTGGGGACTCCCTTCGCCTATTGCTCGTGGAATCCCTTCGCTGGCTGCTCGGGGACTACCTCCCCTCCCTTTGGTTGCTCCTCTGCACGCGTGCTGCGTGGAGGTGCTTCAGTGCTCTGAGGAGGAGCTACTGGAGCTTCATCATCATCCGATCACTCGGACATCACCGCACTCCGTGTCCGAGTGGTCTGGTAATCGCCAAGCGAGATGCTGCCCGACTTGCGGGGAACAGCACCCGCCGTCTTCCTCTTCTTCTGGGCCAGCTCATCTACCATTGCCCTCTTCCCCCGGACTTTTGCTGCCACTAGGGGAGTACTCTCTGTCCGACCAGCGTCGGTGCCTCCAGATTCCGACGATGCGCTGACGGCACCCTCCTCAGGCTGAACTGGTGGCCGAGCATCTACCCCCTACGATCAATCGCCCATTGGCACGCCCGAGAAGTATATCGCTCATTCCTACGAATGGATCTTTCCATAAGTGCATCAGTTCACTGCTCGGCAATGGTAAAGGATAACAAGCATCAGGAACAAAACAATTGGGATGTTTACCTGAGGAGGCAGATTTGTATAGTTGAAGGCCCTTGTTTGCTTGGACACGCTGAACGAGGCATTTGGAGCAAATAGCTCTGCAGCCCGCTCTAGCACTTCATCATTCGTCAGCCTTCCCGTGCTCTCCCGGGTACCATCGTTGTCACCCATGAAGTCATAGCCCGCGTGGGCCCTCTCCTTGCAGGGCTGGACGCAGTGCACTATGAAGCTCGCCGCCACCAGTCCGCCATTAATTTTCACGGCCTTTATTAGGTCAAGTAGCTCCCTTACCTACTCCATGTCGGCACTGCTCGGCTTCTCCGACCAGCTCCTCTGGTTCTTCGGAACATGGTCGACGTCACAACGGATGGCGGGATGACTCTGCTTCATGTAGAACCACCTGGCATTCCACCCCTTCAGCGAGGTGTTCAGTAGTACAATGATGTACTAGCCCACCATCCCATCACGGAGTTGAAGATACACGCCGCCGACCACCTTCGAACTGCCGCCACCCTTCTTCTTCTGCCAGAATAGATGACGGAAGAGGCTGAAGTGGGGAAGAACTCCGAGATATGCCTCATAGAAATGGATGAAGATGAAGATGTGCAAGATGGTGTTTGGGTGGAGGTTGCAAAGACTAATGACCCAGAACTCCAGCAGATCCCTCAAGAAAGGATGAACGGGAAAACCTAACCCACGCCAGAAATAATCCGCAAAAACTACAACTTCGTCGGTATGGGGCATTGGAAAGGGCTCACCGCTGGCTGGCCGCCATCCGGCGGTGACACGGTCTGGGAGAACACCCGCTTCCACAATCCTATTGATCTCCGCCTCCCCCATGATCGACGGCATCCACTCATTGTCACGGCTGGCTCCAGTGGCCGCCTTCTTTGGGTTTCCAGCTCCCTTCTTCGGCGCCATCTCTTAGATTTATTTTGGGATTGGCGGCGGGAGCGCGTGCGAATCTAGAAGTGCAAGGGCTGAGGAGGAAGATAAAATGGCAAAATGGCAAAGGTGGGAGCACAGGGTGCGGCGACACAGTTATAAATCACTCCCCCACCTTTTCGCATTCGAGGGTTGTTGGGAAACTGCTCCCATGATTTGCGCCACTCTGAATTCTCCACAACAGCGTGGTGGGCCGTTACATGGGCTTTCACGCAACTGCAGCCTGTATCGCCCATTTATTGCCGCAATTTGTTACTGCTCACCGAATATTCGCCGACTTCTTCTCCATCTATTACGGCTCAGTAATTACTACTGTACAACAATTACTACAGTTTTTTCTCTATGGTTTGTTTTCTCCAAGATTTCCACTTGTGGCTCGGGGAATACGTCAGTAATATGACTTGGTTCCTCACCGCACTGGGACTTTTCTTTCTGTTGACTGCTATTTTTGACACTGGCACCACGTGACTACGTCACCTACTGTCAGGCTCGGGGACTAAGTGGGCACACTTCACCTTATGGTGAATGTGCTTTTCTCATTTTGGGGCTACACTCGGGGACTGGCTGCTTGCTCGGCTGGTCATCTACTTTTGTTCTACTTTAGACTCTGACACCACGTGACTACGTCACCTACTGTCAGGCTCGGGGACTAAGTGGGCACACTTCACCTTACGGTGAGTGTGTTTTCTTTAATCCGGAAGACTCCGCGCCTCCTGAAGCTGAAGAAGACTATCTCCATTTCTCGTGGTCAGACTCTAAGTGGGCACACTTGGTCCACTGTGAGGAAATTTTTGATTCTAAACTTGAGCTCCTTACACCCTTATGGCAAGCCATACTTGGGTTCACGCTGCTCGGCGATGGTTCACACTGCTCGGCGACGGTTCACGTTGCTCGGCGACAGCTCACAACTGCTCGACAACTCATCACGGTAGTCAGACCATGAGTTTGACTGCTCGGCTTTGTTCGCACTTGCTCGGACAAGCTCAAGACGGCGTTGCACAACGGATACAAGGCGCTCAGAGACTAGCTGTGGGGGGTACGACCCCGGATACCCACAACAGACCACATGGGCTGCGCCTCCAGGGGCGGCCCAGCCTACAAGATGAAACCTTGCGGGGCACGACGCTGCTCGGCGTCTCCCGCAAGACACTAGGAAGATATCCTGAAGATACTACGAGATCTGTTAGGATACGTATGATCCCATGATTCCTGTAATCTGTTATTACTTTCCGGTTATCTCCCAGATCTAACTGACTTGTAACCCTGCCCCCGGACTATATAAGGCGGGTAGGGACCCCCTCCAAACTCACGCAATATCATATGATAGCCAATACAATCCAACATGCCACAGGAGTATGGTATTACGTCATACTCATGGTCTGAACCTGTCTAACTCGTGTGTCTCTGTTGCCTTCTTGTTCTCGATTACACGCATCTCTGCCGATCAATCTATCTTCATGGGATACCCCACAGAGGACTGCCGACGATATTCTGTCGACAGGGGAGGATACCTGAATGGATTTGATATCTGTCGTCGAGGCTCCTGGATTCCGGCGCTGCGGACGTGGATTCGCTCGCGCTCTCTCGCCGCACTGAACTTGGGGTCGTCGTCGTTGCCGCCGCCGCCGCCGCCGCAGTCACCGCAACGAACCCTCGCCTTCGTCCGGAGTAGCCAGCGAAGGGAGATCGAGGACCCTCTTCTTCTCACCGGCCTCAGCTGGAGGCCGCCGCCACTGATGCCGCGAGCAACCCTCGCTCGGCCGCGTCGGGTGAAGCCAGCGAAGGGAGATGGAGATGTCCTCGATAGATGTCGTGATTTTTCTCAGGCCGCAGGTGACCATATTTTTTTTTCCGTCGGTATTGACCCAAAACGGATGTAAAAAAAATCAGCTCACCCAAACTACACTTTTTGAGTTGGTTCGGAAAAATTTTCGGGCATGTAATTTATACTGGTTTTGGCTCCAAAACTGGGCTTCCAAACAGGGCCTGAGCGGTTTTGAACGACAGTTTTATATGACGTGACTGAGAGGGGGTAAATCAAGCTAGAAATATAAATAATCAAATATTTTTCTACAAAAAATTATGCAATTAAAAATCCTATAATTTAGTCTTGTCTTAGAAAATCATAGAAATTTTGTTTTAGCTAGGGAAAATTTTATTCATTTTTTTCCAAAAGTAGTGTTCTATTTTATGGTGCCTAGATTGAAATTATTTGAACATTTTTATGGACATTTGCCAGCATATGACCTCATTATATATCTATTATAGTTAGTCAATGTTGACCAACCAAACTATATAGAAAGCTATGTGATACAGACTACTCTTGCTAGTAGATACTCTTGTTATATTTTACCTTTTTGGGGTTTTTCTTCTAAAATTTATTTTTGTCTTGTTGGCATTTGCGGAGTGATACATGTGAGTCATTTCATCCACATTCCAACGGGAGCGCCCCATGCTTTCTACACTAATATGGTCATAGATAAAATCAAGTGACACTTGTGTTCTTACTAAGGGCTTGTTTGATATTAGCTTTAAAAGCTGCTTATGACCAAAATAAGTTAAAACTAGAAGCCAAACAACATAATTTTTGCACTTTTTTGATCAAACCCGTTTGTACCAAAAATGTAGAAGCTGGGCGCACCTTCCTCAATTTGTGCAACTTCTTAGGGAAGCGTTTCTCCTCATAATTGTACCAAACAGGGTCAAAATAGGATCAGTATGACGTGGTTACATCATTACATGACACTTGTATTTTTGTCAAAGTCACCTAAGCTTTTTTATAGTCCAGATCAGCGACATAGACTAATTATAATAGATACAAGAGCATATGCGAGCAAATAAAACCAAATTAGTTCATAAAAGACTCAAATAGTTTCAATTTAGACACCATAAGATAGAGCATGATTTTAGAGAAACTACGAAACTGGTTTCACAATTTTTTTCTAAGCTAAAATAAAATTTCTAAAATCAAAAGTAGATTTTATGATTTTTAATTGCATAAAATTTTTAGGAAAAATATTCAAAAATAGTTGTTGTTCGATTTACCTTCCTAAACTATCAAAGAAGTTCAATTTACCTCACACCCCTGCCCCATAGCCTCTGTGGCTGACATGCCGCCATTTCAGGCAAAATCATAGTCCGAAACTGCCCAAGTGTTAGGATCTTTGGATGACTAGCGAGGGGTAAATAGCCTAATTAAAAAATCTAGGCACCTAGCAAGCACAAATACTAGACAGAGTATCAGACAACAAAGAGGCCCTAGTAAAGGTAAGAGCTTTTTACCTGTATGGCCCCGAAAAAAATACATCTTTCTTGTATGACCTCTTTTCTTGAACTTACTTGGCCCCGAAACGAAATTTTCTTTCATCTATGGTCTTCCGTCCGTTTTTGCCACTTGACGGTGTTAAGTCAAGGGTAAAATGATCGTTTTACCCCTGGCAAAAAAATAAAATGCAGAGTTTTATTTGTCTATTGTATATTTGGAGTAATATTAAGCCAATAAATTCACACATAATAGTACACAATATGACACATAATCTAGTACACAAATATATTACAATAAAATGAGCTTATCAAATGCATAAAAAATTTCACAAATGCATTGCAATTAACCATACTTTGACACATAAATTGTTCACAAATCCACTATAGTTTCAGTCTCACATAAATAAGGTCACACAAAAAGTGCAAATTCAAACATACATTGGTCTCACATACAATGATCGAATTCAATAGGCATATCACAAATCAAAGACCAAGCCTTCTTTTGCTTCGCGTGCTCATGGCAGGGAAGTCCTGTCTTGCTTCTTGTACCCATCAATGGGCTGTCAATTGGCACCTTCGGAATGTCTATGCCTTTTTTCTTTGGAGGACCTACAGTCTGTTCGGTTTGCTGGTTCATATCGTTACTGGTTCATGAAGAAGTACTGCTGGCTGGTTTGTGTGAGAGAAAAATATTGTTCCGGCTGGAAATTTACGATCGTTTACGACAAGCCACAGCCAAACGAACAGGCTGCTAGCTTCTTCTTGATGGGTGTCTGCTTCCTTTTACCTTTAGCAGGCTGATCTTCGTGTGAAGCAATAGAAAGTGCTTCGGGCTGATTTGACCCACTTCTGTTAAGCGCTCATTCTTCCTTTCTTGTACAGCTGCTCTAGTTTAGCTTTGCTGCCCACCTTAGGCATTCTTCCCTTTTTGTTTCTTCATGTATAGAATTGTTGATGTTCTTTTTGTTTAATAAAAAGTTTACAGTGAGGGCCTCCCCTGCTGTATTTTCCGTTAAAAAATACTGGAGATCACAGTGATATCATTGAGGATATATACTTGTAATACACCTAGTAAAACTCCATAGCTGGTTCATACTTCATTACCTCCATTTTGGGGCTTCTCTGTGTAAATAGCACTTAGCAAGAATACCTTCACCTTTCCTCCTATCTGTGCAGCAGAAAACATGATTTCACAGGTTGGCATTTGACATACAACAAGAAAGTAAGGAACATCTTCCCAAAAAAAGGAGTACGTATGGCACTTGAATCACTCCAGTTTATTCGCCTTCAGGTAACAAATGAAGTAGGCAGCAGTCTGGAAGGCAATATTCTTCAAAATCAGATGCAGCTGTTCAACCAGGTACCGCATGAATCTTGAATGAAAAAAAGAATGCAAAATTGGTGTAGAGGTTGAGAAATATGCAAGAGGAACTTAATGAATAAAGACCACATGCCTTCTTGTTGGAATATCTGGATAGCCTCTTCCCTGAATTGACAATGCAATATCATGAAACTAGAAAGAAACATTATGGGCCAGCCGCGCCGGGCTGCTCGTGCTCGATGGACGCGCTGGCCACGCCAGGCTAGCCACTGGCTGCGCCGGAGGGGGAGCCTAGTGGAGCACCGCCCACCAGCCGGGGCCGCACGCGCTCCACCAGACAAGCGGCGACGCCTCCCCCACAGCAACCAATGCTGGGATTGAGGCCAGGACGAGGTGGATCTGGCGGATCCGGGGCCAGAGGTCCCAGCGGCGGCCCCCGGCGGCAGCGGCGGCGCCCTCCCCCATCGCGTTCTTTTTTTCGCTCGGACTCTAGTTTCCGCTCGGTCTCGGTCTCTGTATGATGCAGACATGCGGCGGTATTGGGAGAAGTAGCAGAAGGGTAATTTTGACCTTTCGCGTCTCAACCAGTCGCCAAACTAACATAATACCAATGTTTTTCTAAACGGTAAACGGTCTTTATACGGTCGCCCTTCGTTTAGCGTTTAGGCTGTTTACACGGTGTTTAAACGAAGTTAAACGGTCTAAACAGTTTTGTACTTAAAAAAATACATATAATTATATATGTGCATGTAAAAAATCAAGTATTCTAGCATTTATACATATTTATCCGAGTAAAAAATAATTATTTTGGTATGTATATATATTTATGCATGTGAAAAGAACCAAATATAGATATTTATGCATGTAACATATCAAGTGTACACATTTATAAATATAATAAACTTAAATATACAAATTTATCCATACAAAACTGAACTAGATTTACCTCGTGTTCGCCTAAACGGTCATTTAAACAGCTGTTTAGCCTGTTTAATGTTGTTTATCTCCGTTCCGTTTAGGCCATTTATGCCATTTTTTCCTGTTTTTTTTTACCGTTTAAACGGTCAACCGTTTAATTTCCGTTTATCCTCTAAACAAAATAATTTACCACCATTTATCGTTTACTGGCCGTTTAAACGGTCGTTTAATCCGTTTAGGCGAACACTTCATAATACCCTAACAGAGTTGACAGAAGGCCATAGAAGGAAGGAAATTTTGTTTGGAGGCCATACAAGTAAGTTAAAAAAGAAGAAGTCATACAAGGAAGATGCATTTTTTCCAGGGCCATACATGTAAAAAGCTCTAAAGATAATTCTAGCTGTGTCTTGCAAGCCTAGGGTGAGAGCAACCGACAAAATTCTAGTGATCAAGATATAAGCGAAGCTGTGTCACTAGAGATGATTAAACTAGCTAGGTTTGCTCCCTAGAATGACAAGTCCTACTATATCACTTTATTGAATCGAACAACACAAAGCAATGCACAAGAGGATGACCTAAGATATATACTCATTGTTCGGTGACTTGCCAATCACTTAAGCCCATGTTGAGGTGAGTCCTAGGATCACCGCTTCTTTACCAAGACTCAACCCTGCAAGGTTGCCTCCTCCATTTGAGGACTTGGTCTTTAAGCCAATTCGATCACAAGGCACACTCAACACCTCTATTCCTCTAAAGTTGCTTTTTTCCCAATCTCCGACGAGGATGAGCACAAGAGCCTCTCACAATCAATCTCTGAAGCAACTCACAATCTTAAATCTAAGTGCTTCGACAAAGTCTGCTGCACCAAACCATCTAGGTGGCGGCAGCCACCAAGAGTAATAAGGAAACCACCAACAAATACAATCTCTAGTGCCACAAGATGAAATCTCATAAAAAAATGCACTAAGACCACCTCCAATATCTGCAAATATCCTATCTTTAGCAAGCAAATGAGAGGCGAGACTTAACTTGAGATCTAGAGTGTGTGGACATCTATCTGTGAGGGGGTCCAAGAGATGTGCCATGCTCGGCTGTTGTAAGAAAAATGGCACCTTACATGTGCCATTATGTGTTTTTTGTTTTGTAGTGACAACATGATCATTTGGACTAACAACATTGTTAGTATACAAGATTTAGTCCATTTGATGCAAGTTGGCTTACACTTAGGTAACATGAAGATCAAAGTGCTCAACATCTCAAGCAAAATATTAGAAGCTATTATTGAAGACCTACAAGCCATGCTAAAAGTCCAACACACCAACTAAAGTAGCTCGGATGACAAGACGCCAAAAAACAGATCCAAACAGTGTTGGACAACACCACTGGAACTCTCCAGTGATTGGATACTCAAGCCACCGGAGAATAGGCTCTGCACAGGTGCTTGGCTGCTGAAACCAAGGCACCGGAATTATCCAGTGTTATAGTGAAGAAGGCACCAGAGAAAAGGGACTCAGACAAATAACACTGGAATTGTCAGGTGACCGGAAGATGAAAATCATCGGAGAAAAGTTCTCTCACCAAAGAGTATGCACAGAGCAAAAGGGGTACTAGATAGTTCGCTGCAGTGCACTGGAGAGAAGGGTCTTGTCTAGTGGTTCCCAGACAGGGAATCGAGAGCACCTGCTCACCCATAAAGTTAGTGGTATTGGAGAAGGCAGCACCGGAACAGTCGATTGAAAGCTTGGCTGGTTCGTATAGTTGTTAATTTATAAAAAATATTACTAGCTAGTTTGTGTGAGAGAAAAATATTATTTCAACTAAAAATTTATGATCATTTATAATAAATCACGGCCAAACGAACAAGCTATGAGATAGATGCTAGTACATGTGGTAGGGCCTCGGAAGCTCCGGTGATCCCACCAAAAATTTCCAATGAGTGTGCAGAGGTTGCTGCACTTTGCCAACAGCAAGTTTCAAGTGGTGAGGCTATAAATACCCACCTCCCCAACCAGGGCTGGCTCTACAATTTTAAAGCCCCTTAGACTCGTGGAACCAATTTTTAAACTAAAGATTAAAGTATATAGTAGAAATAATAAAAATTACTTTGCAACAGCTTTTGCATCTAAATTATGCTCCTCTGTAGCACCTTCATTAGGATCAACTTCTGCAATTAAATTACGATCATCTTTTTGCTTCAGTACCGGCAACGTCTAACATATTCAAATAAAACACATTGAATTAGAAATTTATAACCCTAGCACTGTACAAGCAAAGCGCATAAACAAATAAGAAAAAATAGGTTTCATTGCTTTAGTACTGTGATGTCCCTAGCGCTAGCTTTCAGCGATCTAAGTTAAAAATTGGAAATTGGAAAATACTGATCGTCTAATGGATCATGGGGTTTTGGCGTGTTGCTTACTGTGACCGTCTGTCGTTTGCCGTCCTCGCAGCTCGCGCCGTCGTGGAGCCGCGGCGGTGCGCCTGTGTGCCAGCGAGTCAGTGACCAGCGTTCGGGGAGTCGGCGTCTCCTCGGCGAGAAAGCCGAGAATAGCGCGTCGATGCCTGATGGGTGAGATGCGAGAACAGGAAGCACCGGCGCCGATGGAAAACGAAATGTGGCTGCCTTCTCGCTCCGCCGCGGCGCGGCCTGCGCTCGATGGTTACGTAGAATAGGAAGAGGTACATACGCATGCCTGGGATGATGTTTGTAGGGCCTTCCAAAGCTTATGCCAACTAGAAAAATATATATCTGCTAATTACCTATTTGATCTGGACTGCCCCTGCCCCAGAGCCGGGCCAGTCCCCAACCAGCCATTTCAGATGTGGAGGAGTTGACGAACGTACCGAGGGAGTTGAGGCTCTAGTGCTCTTGCTGCCATAGTGCTTAAGGAAATTATTAGATGATTAGTTCAGGTGTGTAAGTACTTTGTGAAGTGCTTAGTCTAATTAGACTACCGCTAAAAATATTTGCTTTAGGTTTAGGTCTAGTGTTAGTAAGGTTTGCATACCTGAGAAAGCTTGGTGCTTGCATTCACCTTACTTGTACATGGAGGGGCTTGTAAGTCTTGTGAAATCACACCAACCACGTTTGTGGTGTGGTCTTCTACGACGTATTGGAGGGAACAGACCCATGGCATATTTCATGCAGAAGCTCGATAGTAAAGTCGACGGAGAGTGATCTGGAAGAGACCATCTCAAAGACCCACTATTGGGTGAAGAAGCTCCAGGGACTATCCACGGAGTTACCCGACTAGGATCTTAACCCGATGAGGTCTGACTAATGTAGCACTAACACTAGCGGTGAAACTAGCGTCCCATGCCTAGCCGAAGGGATATACAAGCCCTTGTCTATGAACCAATAAAAATGGATTTATTTTTTTATCGAATTCATAAAAATTAAGCTAATTTATGTCTTGGACAAGCCTCTTTGCACCAGTATTGCTGTCTCCCTCCTACAGTCCCACCACGTGCACATGCATGCAGCTTGTCTGTTCATCCCTTCATGTCCTTCTCCTAACGCGTGCACACATCTTGGGCCCTGCTAGCTAGCCTCTCCTGTCTCCGTCATCATGTTGCAATCCTATACTCCTTCCGTCCCATTGAGTTTGTCGCTCGGGAACTGGGATTGTGAGGGGGGCACGGTTTTCAAACGACAAACTCAATGGGATGGAGGGAGTACAAATTTAGAGGTCTACTAGCGTGGGTGCCCACGCTTCGCGTGGGAATGAGGGCGGAAAAAAGACGCAACGGGTGTGCACTGTTTCATAATGGGCATGTACTGTTCCGTATCAGATTTGTACTGTTCTCTATTGGGCCTGTACTGTTTTCTTATCGGGTTGAACAACGTTCATCGTAGATCCGGTACTGTTCAACCCGATATGGAGCACTGTCATCACGTGGGAACAGTGCACAACCCGATAAGGAACAGTACTACCCCGATAAAAGAACAATACCAACCCGATACAGAACAGTACAAACCGATACAGAACAGTACGCGCCCGTTATAAAACAGTACACACCATTACATCTTTTTTCTCTCCCTTTTTTCCCGCCCTCCTTCCCACACTAGTAAAACTTTAAATGTGTGTCCATTTCACTGGTATTCACTGTTCATCCACGCTCCCAAAGACTCATATCCCTGTAGGTCAACAGTAACGGGTACCGGATCCGCGACGAACAGTATCCAACCCGATAAGAAACAGTACAAACCCGATGAGGAACCGTACAAACCTGATATGGAACAGTACATGCCCGTTATGGAACAGTACACACCCGTTTCATCTTTTTTTTCCCTTTTTTCCCGCCCTCCCAATTCCTAGTCCTCCAACCAAACTAAGGCTGCCAGAATTAACGACTCCCAGCTTCTGCAGCCCATCAGCCAAGCCTGGATTGCTGCAAGTTTATCTATATCAAGGAGCTATCCTTGTTGTTACTCAGGGCTAAGAAAAGAACGGCACCCCTTCTAGGCTTATGGATAGAAAACTTCTCCTAAGCTCCTGGCTTTTCTTTGTTTCTTTGTTCCCTTGAGTAGTTTTCTTCCCCTCCCCTCTTTCTTATACCTTTTGTTCCTTTTGTTTTTTCTTTGTGTTGTTTTGTGAAACTGCTACTCCTTTTTTTTACATATTTTTATATATAAATTAACAAGTAGGAGCCCCTGTCCCCTTTTGATTGCTCAAAAAAAGTGCATTGTAAATGAGAAATACTATGAAGGATGATGAGAAAACATATATTTCTTATAACCGAAGTTAACACATGGATAAAAACTACAAAAAATATCTAATGTGTATCGTGTTAGGAAAAACGACCAAATGAGAGAGGCAAATAATATAAGCAATAATCCTGACTACTGATGAACTCTAAATTTATTCACGGATTTTTTATTTTTGAAAGATCCGTTACCGGTTTTCATTGATATGAGAGAAACATAGTTACAAAGGTCCTATGTGTGATTGACGCCGGGGCGTGCAAGTTAGGTTGTCTAGTGCGCAAGTAGTCACCCATGAAACACATTGCTAGGGAGGTTGTGCTTAAATGAAACCTACTTCTCCTCCTTAGCGCGCTTTGTGACACATCTTGTAAAACTTCTCCTGCTTAATACAAAGATTCGCAAACATTTTGCGTATTCGAGAAAAAAAAGATCATATGTGTCACAAGCTACGCCACACTGATTTTGCTTGGGACTCGGATTCAGAGTCCCTCGCCACCCCTGATGTTACATGAAGGAGATTTACAAGAAATTAGATAACACAACTACTAAGGCCCCGTTCGCTTCGCTAAAAAAATAAGCTGAAATACTGTTCCGGCTGATATGTTGCGAGAGAGAAAACACTGTTCCGGCTGAAAAAACAAGCCGAAAAGTACGGATTATAAGACAAGCGAACAGGGCCTAAATAGACTACCGACTAAATTACAGCCCCTGCATACACCTGCTCATCTGGAGAAGTATTCACGGACTTCTAATGCTTGTATCTCTTAAGGCCCGTTCGCTTCGCTGAAAAAACAAATTGAAAAAGATGGATTATAAGAGAAACGAACAGGCCTAAATTTCTTGGCCATGCAAGAACACGGGCCCATGGACCGACTCCTATAGTTGTGTTTAATCAATTGATGAAAACAAAGTACAACCCCATAAAAAACGTCTGGTATATATACCACAATATTCAGCCGAGTGAAATATCCAATGAACTGTTACTGGGGTAATTAGCATAAGGTAGCTCCATGCATGGATTGAACAAAACGATGAGAAGAAGGAGAAAGAGGAGATGTAATCAGCTTTCAGAACCATTACTTGTGAGGCTTCGTTTTGTTGTGTCGGTAGGCAAGCACTGCACGGCACACTAAAAGTATTCAGTTCTTTGACTCAGCTAGCTCTAGTTTGCTGGATTCTTCGAAAGGTTTAACGTTTTGACCAAAAGTTCAGATGATTTGGCGTGAAGGGACCAGCACATACAAAAGGCGCAGCATGAAAGGGTTCTCTGAGTGTTTGACTCCGGACAATTGTTTGATCCAAACAGCTAATTAGATTAGGAAATAGTTAAAGTACTCGTAGCTGATACAAACCTTGGCCTCGACGCTGTGTGCTGCTTGGCGTACATCGTGTCACCTAAAAAGTTAGCGCTTGTCGATACGACAGTGGATGGCTAAGGCGCTGCTAAGCACAAGATGACAAGGCGACGTCTCTGAATGCACTCAAACTGTGACAGTGTGGCATGGTACACACAAGCGAAGCGACCCCACTGATCCAACTGTTGTAGATAGGGCCTAGTTGTAGAACAGAATTAGCCTGTTAGAGCTGTCACTTGTGACTTGTAGGCTGTAGCTAAGACAAGTAGACAACAGATTCCTGCGGTGACTGTTGAATTGCTACCATATCACTCTATCAGGATCCGACCACCCTAAGACATGCCAACATGCACCATCCAAAAGTGAACATGCCAGCAGGCTAGCATGCACGCTGCACTGATGCATCAGGCTCTAGTGGCAAGTTGCTCAACCCATGCTTGCATAGTTGCCTTGCATGCCTCCATATGCACGTTGTATTCTTCGCTGTGCTATCGGACACTGTTAGAAGCACCGAATTTGAGAATCCAAGTGACATCATATAAAGTTGGAAGCATCTTCAAATAGGTGTCCCCATTTTATGTCTTGTTTGGATGCATGCGTATTCACTTCAATCCATATATATTGGAGTGGATTAGAATGAAATTTAGTTTAATAATCCACTCCAACACATGTAGATTGAAATGAATATATGTGCATCCAAACAAGGCCTTAAGTGGTTGGTCTCATGATTGATCGGTGTGCAAGTGCAAGAGATCAAGATTTACACAATTGGGGAAATTTGGCTGATGCTGATACTGATTTACCGGTAAAGTAGTGCCGAAGAATAGGGTGATATATTTGTTGCAAGATTCGTCTATAAGGGAACCTTGGACATAGTGGCGGATGCACGATGCGGGATAAGGGGGGCTAAAACAATGGAGATGTTGATTTGCATAAAGATTTAATGGTGAAATCAAGCTTTTGCTACAGTAATTAGCTTGAAATCAAGAAATTAAGGGGGGGCTGGAGCCCCCCCCCCCCAGCCCCCCCTGTGGATCCGCCGCTGCTTGGACATGCATGCCAATTGCCAATGACCAGCCTCAGGAGCACGAAAACTAACGCAATTTGCAGCACGCTCCTGTATCTGCGTTGTCGTTCTTTTCCCCCATTTGACATTTTGACCTGGAGATGCCCCGTGCCTTGATTCGTTCACCCACTAGAAAGACCGGCGCGGCTTTGCCGCGACAACCTTTCATAGGCCAGTTCATCTCGATCTTCGCTGAGTGCTGGCATCAAGAAGGGATAAGCAAACTGGAGCATCATTATACTAAAACCTTGTACTGTAGTACTTTGTTCTGTCAGATGCAGCGTTTCAATTGTGCTTTCCAGTAAATTATTAATTTCACCAAGGCGTTTGTAACTAACAGAGACATTGATGGTAGTTAGTTGAAGTTGATAGTTAGTTCAGCCAAAAATAAATTTTGCATAATCAAAACTATTTTTTGAGCTATTGCTTTGTCTATCATAAAAGGCCAGATAAAGTCACTAAGAGTAGCCATGAGTAGTTTTCTACCTATCACTAGGATGGACTTGGCAAATCCACTGTTCATTATCTGACAGATGTAACAAGTACCGGCCTGTGGTGATGTGGTCAAATTGTTATTTTTCAATCAATCAAATACATGTCTAGGACACTTAAAAAGATGCATAATGTTAGTAAAAAAACACTGGTTTCTTCAATCTGTGGACAGGGAGAACTCACTGGACCAACGCCACTGTGTCATGGTTTTGAAGAATATATGCAAGAACTATTTCTCATTTATGGAACAATTAATCTCAGACTGAAGAAAGAAACATAGTATGAGTCTCATGCTGATTAAAATAGGCTTGCACTCTATAAGAAATGGCAATAACTGCTATTTTTTGCAGTAAGCAAAACTACCATACAGCCTTGCAAGCCGGAGACACGTCTAAAATTTAACAAAAGCAGGCATCACCGATATATGTAAATAATGTAATTTATTACATTGCTTTTATATGCAATAGCAGTACTCTTCATGGCTTTATATTGCGTACAAAAACAAGCAGGAAACTTTTTAGGGATTCACAGTTGCTGGCATGGGTTCCCTTTTACCTCATACCGACGATTCAGGGTTATTAACTTAGTTCAGTGGGTGAAGTGCTTCAGTAATCTCGTGAACAATTTTTCTACAACTTGAAAAGCCAATAAAAAGGCTGCTCAGATGAGAAATGCAGTTCCACTCTGTATACCAAAAACAACAGGTAAACTTTAGCTTCAATAAAAAGCTATATTACTTAGCTTTGTATATCTTAGTCCTACTCCAAAGTCCAAATGTATGAAGTTTATATGTGGGTAAGCAATAGATAATCAATCAATCCTCGTTGATATCTACAGGAGTACCTTGTACTGCTGTAGCTGTGCGCAGAAGGATGTCTGGGAAGTCACAGCCTGCCTGTGGCGCATTTTTGTCAAACAGAAAGTGGGCAGGTAGTCTGTGCCTAGACCTCCAACGTTGGCGCCTGCCAATGCGTCATGCTCGGCTAGGCGGGGTGGAAGAGCACGGGAGGTCGGGAGCTGAGAGCTGCTGGTGGTGGAGGTGGGTTTCGGCGTCCGGGAGAGCTCGTCGAGCCCAGCAGTTCAGCACAGCATTAGGGCGCCGCCTCGTTCATCCGTGGTGCTACAGGAGGTCGCCCTTGATCTTATTGGAGACTAGCGTGAGCCCCCACGCTGCGCGTGGGAAGGAGAGCGGAAAAAAAGGGGGAAAAAACGTAACGGGTGTGTACTATTCCATAATGAGCGTGTACTGTTCCGTATCGGGCCACACCTCATGACTGACACGCCAATAGGCACAGCTTACCTTGTTCCCGGACGACAAGCTCTTCTTTGGCCTGAAGGTCCTCTGGTGGTTCCTGCAAGCGCATGCTGATCCGCCGCCGCCAGGGACGACAGAAACCTTTCCTGCCCTCTTTCCCACGCGAAGCGTGGGCACCCACGCTAGTATATTATATATATAAACATACAGTGATATGTGTTCAGTGTCGACGGCTACTCAGTGCTGCTCATCGTCAGGTTCTCCGTTCGTTTCGGAGACGAACAAGATGAGCTTCTTCTCCAGCGGCAGCAAGTACGCACGCAGATGTTAGTTTATTCTTCCTCTCTCTGAACCGGTTGTTCTGATGATGGTTTCTGTCGTCCCTGGCGACGGCGGATCCGCATGCGCTTGCAGGAACCACCAGAGGACCTTCAGGCCAAAGAAGAGCTTGTCGCCCGGGAACAAGGTAAGCTGTGCCTATTGGCGTGTCAGTCATGAGGTGTGGATATTCTCGTCATGTCTGCCATCAACTGAACTATTCCATTCTTGATGATGTTCAGCCTGTTCGCTTGTTGGTTTAAGCCAAGGCTTATCAGCCAGCCAACAGTGTTTTCCTCTCACGACAAACCAGTACCAGCTGAGCTTATCAGTCTAGAAACCAACCAGCGAAGAGACTACAGTGGTTTGAGTCTGGGGAGCGGCGGATGAACAGTGAAATGACACACACTGTTCGTCGCGGATCTGGTACCCGGTACTGCTGATCTACAGTGTCTGAGTCTCAGGGAGCTTTGGATGAACAGTGAAATGACACACATTTAAAGTCTTATAATATAGATTTGGAAGTAGGAATTTAAAAACAAAGGAATAGAAAAACATGTAAGGAATAGAATAGATAAAAAAAGTAGAAAACTATAGGGTTTTTGAAAACACAGGAATAGAAACTTTGGAGGTGTTTGGGTCGAAGGAAAACATGAATGTCACATGTGCCCAGGAAGCGAGGTTCCAGGCTTTAGAACCAGAGAAAACATTGTAGGAATTTTTCCTTTGGATCTCTTGGATGTTTTTTCCTATATTTTGTGAAGCACGGTTAACCTTTCGTTTGGAAAGAAATGCATATTTCCTTTGTTCCAAATTAAACAACAAGTTGAGAAAACTTTAGGAGTCCATTCCTTTTCCATTCCAAATAGGATCTAAATTTAATGGAGACCGAAAATGTATGTAATACAATATGTATCATTTTACTTCCATCCCAAAGAGACGATAGCATAGAAATTTTATTCCACACCATAGGTGACATGTGACAACAAAACCACTCTTAGTAATAAAACAAGCAGCACACACACATTAAAAATACTGGTAACAAGGAATCAAGACTGCACTTATAAGCCGTGGGCCGTGGCAAACGCACGGGCCACACCACGTTGATGATGCATATACATGCATGATCATCTTATTATTACGACTGATCGACACCACAGGATCGGAAAGCGGAACGGGCAGAGGACCGAATTGTCCTAGTTTGATTCATCAACTGAGGTGCCTTTTCGATCGACTCGGGTTTCAGTTTGGGAGTGAACCACTCTCGTAAATGCCAATCTCGCCAAGATGGCTGCCAGCAGAGCCATCTTCAGTTGGTCGAGGTTCCTTGAGTTGCATCATCAGTTGCATACGTGGAGTCATCACTGAAGGACTGAAAACGACGACAAGTGGAGAGGTGAATGGAAGCCATAAAATTTCTTGCAAAATATTCGGCCATTGTCCCAAATTCACCGTCAAACATGCGAAGCAACCAACGTGATTGGATGGATGTTCCTTGAAAACACAGTGCGGACACCATAAAACCAACGCAAAAGACATAACTCAAAACGGAACACAATCGAGCAAACCACGGACCAAACAAATTGACACCGTTGGAAGTTCAAAAACAATTACGTGCACATGACTGGAATTAAAATGGCAAGCATTGATTACTTCCTGTAGCTTGAAAGAGACAACACAAGATTTAGAAAGCAAAGCATGAACAGGCAATGCACTTGCTGCTGGTCAAGATGGAGTTGCCTGCTAGTGTTCGAACAGCAACGAGAAAGAGCACGCACTGCAGAGCAGAGAACCAGAGCAGATCACACTGCCTCGCTCTGCTGCTGAGCGAGCGGATGGCCTCCAGGGCCCACGGGCAAAGCACCACTCAGTCCAGGGAGCGCTTCGGCTCAGACACGAACGGAGGGAGAGAAGATGCGCGGCGCCGGGTCTGCTCGGCGACGGAGAAAGATCGAGAGAGGGAGAGCACGCGGAGGAACAGCAAAGCGGGCACCGGACAACCAAAAGGGCACCCGCCCGAACATGACGGTGCACAGCCCCAGGGCACGTCCTGTGTACACCGGAGGTACCGGTGCCCAGTCAGCCTAAAAAAAAAATTGACGCACGGACAGAAGAGAGAGGGCGAGCGCCTGCTCTGGCCTGGGGACGGCCGCTACTCAGACGAGCACGCTCAGTGCCAGAGCACCGGCGCCGGTAGCGCTGCTGTCTCCACCCATCGATCAGAGCATGTGCCTCATAAACAGAAAGACCGAGAACGAAGAACAGACAGACGAGCGGCCACAACAATCAACCAAAAACCGACCCAAATCAAAAGCTCCTGAGCCCAAATTTTGCTGAGATACAATTCAACTAGGAAGGATCCTATCCCAAAATAAAAAACATCGTCTGAGATCAATCCAAACTCCGGGGATGCATGATTTGGGGAAGAACGGGAAAAGGAACGGAAAACCAAAACGCGAAAAGCAAAATCACGACACCATGATTTCAAATCACGGAGGGCACGGTGAGGTTAGAGCCTCACTTCGCAATTCAAATTTCAAATGTGTTTACAGAAATTTGGAATTTGTGGACCTCGAGAACAAACCCTAGGTGGGGAACTAGAATGAGGAAAAATAGAAAATGCTCAAGAGGTGAGACTAAGTGGAGGCAGTCCCATCTTATTTATAGGCTTATTACACAACTTCCACCAGTGTCCCTAGATATTTTTAGAGCGAACCACCTAGCCTAAGGGCATTATGGTCCAACTCGATTTCTATCGATCGGACGGTCACGCTTCCTGCACCGATTTGCTTCGCCTCGACGCAACCTCTGTGATTCCGCCACGTGCTGCCCCGTTCCTCCTCGGAACCTACGCCCAGGTTTTGAGGCCAAACCCGCGAAACCGTAACCCGGTGATTTTGAGGCTCAACCCATCAAACCGCTGCGAGTAGCGTACTCCATACGCGTCCCCCGCCACTCGACACGTGTTACCTCCGTCCTCGACCGCCCGGACGCCAAGTCATCCAGAGCCATCGCTCGACTTGCACGTCCATCGTCTTTACTCGATCAACACGGTCACTCCTCCATGTACACTTGTATTTATCGATGTCCCCAGATGTCAGCCACCGCGCCTGGTGACTCGGCCTTCTAGTCCCTTGGTCCAAGCCTCACGTCCGTCCTACACCGCTCCCAGTCCATCGGCACGGCATGTCCCTACTTGACCTTCACCTCGTCGTCGACCACCGCCTCCGAGCTCCACACCTGCGCACCACAAGCCAAGAGACATGTTGCACAACCCAACTCATGCCATGATTAGTTCACAAACTCAACCCAAGATGCAAATCACGTTGATAATCACGCATCACAAATCCGAACCACAAGGGCATATATCAACCTTGTGTTCGCAATCTCCCCCTTGATGAGTGCAATTTTCAACACCAACAAATGACAGCAGAGAGAAAACACAAAAGAAGAAGAAGAGAAAACAAAGAACTCACCCAAATGACCAAAAGCCAAAGAAAAGCTAAGAACGGGTCATTTGAAATGAGCAAAATTTGGTAGCAAAACTTGGTCCCCAAAGACATGGACAACGGCTCGACGCAACCAAGTGAAACGTAGGTAGCCCTAAGAAGAGGCAATGGGCTCAACACCACTAGCAAAAGCTCAAAACGCCTGAAAACTGCTAGACCCCCAGAAGAGGCAAAGGCTCAATACATCTAGCAAAATCTCTGTGGGTGGTTGTAGGGTTGAGATGATGGACTAGAGGGGGGGGGGTGAATAGTCATTTCTAAAATTATTCACGCCGGCTAACCGAAACAAATGCGGAATTAAAACTATCGGTCTAGCCAGGACTACACCCCTCTATCTAAGTTCTCAAGCACCTTATAAAGATCCTAATTAAGCAACAAAGGTGCCGGGCTACCTAGAGCTCACCTATCCAATTCTAGGAGCAAGGTCACACAAACCTATGCCACTAGTACTTCAAGCACCGGGGAGCTCCGACACATGGTAGTAGCAAAAGCACAAAGCTCCTAAGCTCACTAGCAATGCTCAATAACAAGGCAACTAATGCCAAATTAGAGAGCGCAAATTACTTAGCTACACAATCTAAGCAATATGACTAACAAAGTTACTCAAACTGAATTAGTCATGCAAGGGAGCTACTTCTATGCTACACAGGCAAGAAGGTAACTAGCAAGCTACACAAGCCAACTAATTACTAGAGCAACTACACAAGCACAATGTATGTGAAAGTAAATACAAGCTTGTGTTGCGCAGAATGCAAACCACCAAGAAGATGATGAAGACAATGTTGACACGGTGATTTTCTCCTGAGGTTCACTTGGTTGCCACCAAACTACGTCCCCATTGTGTCGACCGCTGACTTGGTGGTTCGGTGGCTAATTGGCATCACCCGCTAAGCCCGCACGTCGGGCAACACAAGAACCTACCCTAAAAGTGAGGGTAGCTCAATGACACGCTCAACTAAGGTTTCTCTTCACGATCCCCGCGGGATGAGCACAATCCCCCTCACAAATCCTCCTTCGGAGCACCACACAATCTTCTCGCATGCTTCAATGGAGTCACAAGCCACCAAGCTACCTAGGAGGTGGTAACCTCCAAGAGTAACAAGCACCACCGGCTTGCAACTCGATAGCCTAGTGCCACTCGATGCAACCTCATGATGCAATGCACTAGAATCGCACTCTTACAAGCACAAGTGAGTTGGAGGGCTCCCAAGCACAGCTACACAAGCCACTAAGGCTTAAGGGTGCTCAGCAACCAACCCAAGGCTGGCCAAGGGGGTATTTATAAGGCCCCACACAAAATAGAGCCGTTGCTCTAAAGAATCCCTCCTCTGCGAAGGCACTAGACAGGTCGGTGCCTGGCAACGTACACGGCGGTGCCCTCCCCAACAGTCAAATTTCAACAGCTAGAAACTAGCCGTTGGCCATCGAACAGCTAGGGGCGATGCACCGCCATAGGGGTGGCAGTGACTCCCCTAGCCAACTGCGTGAAATCCTTGCCCTCGGGAAAAATAGGGCGGTGCACCGCCTTAGGCATGGCGGTGCCCAGGCCATGACCAAGCCCTGCTCCCTTGCTCTTGGCCAAAAAGGGGCGGTGCACCAGACAGACCCTGGTGGTGCCACCACCCTCCACATGGTGGTGCACGTTGGACACGGCGGTGACCAAGTCACCCACTGCTGTTCTCAGCCTCGGTCTGGTGGTCACCGCCCTAGGGGTGGCGGTGCCACCGGACAAGCAGTGACGATGCCCCTAGGGCACCAGCGAACTCCTCCCTCTCAGCCTCTAGGTGGGCACCGCCCTAGGGGTGGCGGTGCCACCAGACCAGGGGTGGCGGTGCCACCCAAGCAACACTTTAAGCCCGGTTTTGCCTCCTCTTCTTCGCCTTTTCTAGCACCTTTGCAAATGTGCTTACACCACCAAGTGAACACCATCTTGTGCACGTGTGTTAGCTTTTTACAAACATTTCCCAAAGGATTTGCACTCTTTTCACAACACCACTCGATCCTAACATGTATGCAAAGTTATATCACTCAAGTGGCACTAGATGACCGATATGCAAACAAGTTTGCTCCTCTTAATAGTACGATCATCAATTCTAAACCTGGTCATGTACTTCTCTACACAACCTTTGATCGGTGAAATGAAATGCCCTACAAATATACCTTTGCCTTGCACATTCCATTCCATCCCCTCCAATGTTGATGCAACACATGCACCAACCAATCACAAATAATATGATTCACTTCGTATCATCACATGACCGTATTGGTTCATCGATCTTGACTTCACTTGCTCTTCTCCGTTGCTTCGGTCCATCGGTGCCAAGTCAACACTCAACTTGCCCTTCACACTTGCAACCGATCCGTCGAGCCAAGTCTTGTCTTGAGCTTCTCCACCTTAGTCATATGACTCAATGTCATGTCTCACATGCAATGAGCTCCTTCATCACATGTGTGAGCTTTGCAACATCTCCGAACCATTTTCACCTCCATGGCATATATTACTCACATGCATGTACCTATGGACTAAATACATGTGTGTCTCACATTAAACACAATTAGTCCACCTAGGTTGTCACTCAATTATCAAAACCAAACAAGGACCTTTCAATCTTCCCCTTTTTTGGTAATTGATCACAACTCTACAAAGATATGGAAATTAAGCACTTTTGGATTTATGTTGCTTGCCCAAGAAATTTTACTATGTGTAAAGATTTTGGACAAGTACCACAAACCTAAAATGGTAGTATTAGCTCCCCCTACATATGTTCTAGAGTGTTTGGTTTGAAGCTCGCACATATGCATAGATTGGAATTGTGGGAGAGTAATTACAACTAATGATGCTAAGGTGTAAAGAATTAACCTTTGAAGCGTGATACCAATCGGAGTTGCACTTTTAACACCATCCTTAGCACCATAAGTATCTAGACAAGAAAATACTAGAAACCCCATGAGATCAACATTATAAGCAAGGTTCTAGTACTATGTGTAGAAATATAAGTCTAGCTACCATGCTATGCATGCAAGTTATCATAACATCAATCAAGTTCTACAACTAGCATAACCACACAAGCATGCATATTAAATGTAAAAATTTATGCAATGCAAGCAAGCACATGAATATGCACATATCAAATGCAATCAATCAAAAGTTCATGAGCTTGCTCCCCCTACTTGTGTGCTTCTCTTGTCCAAGAATTTTGATCCTTCTTAATTTCTCAATGTTGCTCCCTCTTCTTTGTCCATATCCATGTCCAAACCCAACTTCCCATGATATCTTTGTACTAATCTCTCCCCCTTTGTCATCAATTTCCATAAAAGGTATGCTTCTTTTGATACAAAGGGTTGCACTTAGGGATTGATGGTTGACACTTGAATCTTGTATTTTTTATGGACACCACTTGTATAGCTCTTTGGACACCATGTGTAGGATCTTGTGACCTTGATACCAATTGTAGTGGGGCTTTTCCCCCTATGTCCAAGCATGGGTCATTGACTTGATAATCTTGAGCTCTTGTGTATTAGGGAGGCATTCTTCACTTGATGATCACTTAAAGTTGAAGATCACTTGTGGAACCACCATCTTGTATGAATGATACCGTGTGTAGTGATGTGATACCATGTGTATGATTGATTTGTCTATAAAAACCATTTCTTGAACATTTGCTATCTTCATGAGTACCATTTGTAGGATATCACTTATGAGTTGGTCTAGACATCACTTGTGAATTCTTAATGAAATATTTGAGTCTAGATACCACTTGAACCAAACAAACTAGATATCCATTTGTATTGTTGTCTTGTGCTTGTACTCTTGTCACTATCATGAGCTTCTAGTGTTGACTTGAACTAAATTGATTTGCCTAAGCTTCCAAGTCCGCTTTGAACCAATGACAAGCTTCTTCACACCTCTTACAAGGGTTATCTTGCCAATGTTGTACTTGTCACTTGTTAGCAATCCAAATTAAATCAAGTGCTTGGGTTCACTAGCTCATGAACAAACTCACATGCTTACCACTAGAGCAACTAACCATTCAAGTGTTGACATTTTTTAGCCTCGCTACTAAGAATAGAATTGAATCCAGTCCTCAGCAACGATGCCAGAAATGTTGGTTGGTATTTATTAACTTGTCACTTGTTTTAAGTAGCCACCTATTGCTTACCTACATCTCCTAACATTACTTTACTAGGTTGTCATCCCTAGTGATGATGTTAGAGATGCTTGTTGGTAATACCCAGCATTACTACTAGAATAATACTAAGTAGTTCTTTATTAGTTTATGTAACTAGGAAGAATAGATATGAATATATATATGAAAGGAATCTACAAGCGCACAGATAATTATACCATTGTAGCACTTTACCCGGGAGTATTTTAGGTATCGTTATTTATATTTTACCACAGGGAAGGTCTGGCATGGACATGTATTGATAACTTATACTATTGATGGAGAAGTAAACCATAACCAATATTCTACTCATAACAGGGGTAAGTCATAGGATAAGATATATACATGATAAGTATTGATCAATGATAAATCACTTAGAGTACTCCTTTCTATGGCATTAGCACGGTCAGGTAGAATATTAGAGGAATAATTCCTAAGTTATTCTTAATTACAAGTCAAAACATACATTGATTAGCAATTATACTTAGTAGTCATTGCTAAGATCATCTTCATATCTACACATAAGGGATATTACTATGGAAGATTAAGAACAGAGCTTGTTCTTCCTTTGTAACCGGACCCTACGTGCGCCTATATTCAGAGAGTGGACTACAAAGGACTCAATATGAGTGTCACATCCGTGATCTAGCACATGACCCAGAATATAGGGTGTATCTGCAGGAAAACAACGTATAAGCACCACGCTTACACAATGTCAACCACTCACCCATGGCACCTTAGAGTGAGCGCTATACGAACTTATACATGAACATGTTGATAATCTAACTATACTAAGCATATAATCAAAGTAGACAATGAATATTATAACGAAGAACATGAATAAGATGAATACTAATATTGTCATAACAATTGTAACTAGCATATAAAAGTAATGGAGGTACAAAAGAGAGGGGGTACAAAGATTATACCAAACCACACTCTTGACACGATCGGGAATCCAAGTGAAGCCTGCTTGCCTCCCTCTAGACCTAGCCTAACTAGCTATGCCCTAGAATATGGTGGAGCTCTAAGGATGATTAGGGTTTCTATCTTCTCAAATGACTTAATGACTAGAGTTATGCCCGGGGGTTGGCAGGTGCTGATATATATAGGCTAGAGCGTCCAACATGAGCCCTTGGATCAAACCAACTTAAAGAACGGCGTAGATGCAACCTAGGAGGTGGTGGAGAATTGACATTCGAAGGAGGGGCTAGCATGTGGGCCTAGGGGGCCTGAGCGGCCTATAGGTGGGGTCGGCCGGCCCCACCTAGCAGTCTCTACTTCTCTACCTTGGTACGGAGTCCTCTCAAGTCTTCTAAAGTCTTCTAGTGTCCGTTTCACTGCGGATAAGCGCGATTAATTCTGACATGTAGGTCCACCTTGATGGTTTTCTAAATAAACCCTGAAGAAAATAAAAAATTCACCAAAAATCGTGTAATTTGTTAGTTTAAACCCCTAGACCTTCGTTGGTGATTATATTTATACCCTTATACATGTTATGTTGATGGTTTATTATGGTTGTTAACTACCATTAACAAACTCCCCCAAGCTTAACCTTTGTTAGTCCCTTAGCAAAGCTAAACTTAGTAAATGGATCAGGAGTTGCTTCAATGCTTTCACTCTTCAAAAGTACACATGCTTTCAAATAAGAATTCTCCTCTGGATTAGAATGAACCGATCTGACTTGCAAACTTACCCATATTACCTTCAACCATGGGGCTTCTCAACCTTCACTTGGGTCTTGAGCAATTGAAAGATAGAACGATCAAGTCAAGCACTATGTCTCAAGTTCTTTGTTCAACCATTATTCCAGAGTTTTTATAGATTTTTCAAAAAAAAACTCAGACCTTCCATTGTATGACACTCTCAAGTATCTCAATATATGTGGTATTTGTGGATCCTTACCAAGGAAATATTGATGTTATGCCTTTCTTTCTTCCTACAACTAAAGCTTATGTGGAGCTCATAGGAGTGGAGAAAGCATAAAAGAGCATACTTGCAATACATATATTGTAAAGTCAAACCTCGGATCCAAAAAGAGTTGAGTCATACAATCAAACCAAGATGTGCATGTGTGTGGATGTATGGTGGATATATTTGTTGGCTAACCTATTTCTACTATGCTCCTTGAAAACATATCTCTCTTTTGAAACTTGAAAATAACTTTGCAAGAAAACATGGGCTATCTTATTCATCTTCTTTTCTTCTTCTTTTTTCAAGCAGCCATCTAAGTACCCATTATTTTAAATATCTCAGACACTTATCCATTTTTTCTCATCTTTTTTTTTATGAATAACTTTTGCATAGCCACATGCTTCTTTTGTATAACAGAACTTTTGAGAGATAACAACAAGAACTTGGAGCATTTATTTGGTGGATATCCTATGAAGAATATTTTTAGTGTTTTCTCCTAGTGTAGGAGTAAAATATTTTTGGGTGGATCTAGATAGAATGACATGTTGTAACGCCTACTCCCCAGTGTAGGAGTAGTGCATATGTGGGTGGTGTGTACGTGATCTTGATTTTCAGAGCATGAAAAACCTCTCATAAGGGTCAACAAAGCTTTGCTAAACTCAATGCAATGCAATCAGCATATATGTGGAAGTTTTCCTAATCTAAATATCAGATATGGCTCTAGTAAAATTCAAGCTTTGTCATACAGGAGCTCATCATGTAGGATTTTTATATTTTTTCAAAAGATAAATCTCTAGAACTTTAGTGTCACTTGGAACAAGATAAACAACAGCTTAGACCTTCTCATATCATATCCGTCAATTACCTAGACTTAGATCAAGCTTATGCTATCCACGAGTTTCAAGTTTAGAGTAAATTCTTATATCAAAATAGTCGTATCTAAAACTCAGGAGAATTCAAGGCTAAAAAGTTGGTACTTGAAAGGAATTTCGATAGAGCAACTATTCATCATTTCCATCGCAAGAGATTATCCTCAAAGTTCATTTATTTAGCTCCTAAAAATAGAAAACTAGACAGACACTTTTTATTTTGTTTTTCATTTTTAAGATCACACCTTACTATTATATATAAGACAAATACAAATATAAATTTTTATTTTGCTTTTAATTTGTTATGCATCTTTTTATGACTTAGAAATAATAGAACAAAAGGGAAATAAATACTTAGCTCAACATATGGGGGATGCCTTTCCCCCAAGCTAGATGTTATCATGGTCTTTCTTAGATTGAGTCTACCAGCAAAAGTCTTTCTCACCCGTCCAGAAGTAGGTTTCCTTCTGTAGCGAGTGTAGCGACAGTTCGGGAAAATGTACATCAGATGGACGGCTTTACTGTTGATCATCCTGCAAAATACTCCAACAAGAACACCAAAACTCATGGCATATATTAGAATAAGGGGTTAGTGGTTAGCCATTCTGAGATTTGTTATTCTTGGGGCTTTAGTTAGATTTATTATTTGCTGAAGTTCTAGCAGGATGTCTATTTAATATTTTTGGATTTTCTTATTTATATAATGCAGACATAAAATATGCATGCATGGTATATATTTTTATATGCCACAACAGTGAATATTCCCTTGGGCTTTGACACACCGAGAAAAATTTTCACATGGGATTTATGCTTTATGATGCAATGATGTAATGCAGTCATGAAACTTTTTATCTTCCTTTTCTAAATGCAATGCTAATGCAGAAAAATGAATATGCTAAAGTGAAAAGTAATTCATGCAATACTAAAAAGTAAATATGGATAACTATCGATGTTACCTCATGGCCAGGGTTTGGATTTTTAAGTCATCTGGACAGGACTTGGTTGGAGAAAAGTTCTTCACTCTTCGGGTGCATCATCCGGTCTCAACGATGGAGACCTAGATGGCTGCACATCTTGTGACAGTGTCTCTGATGGTGATGTCACCTTCTTTTTCCATACCTGCTTGGTTCATGGACTTGACTTAAGCGGAGTAGGTTCATCTCTCACAACTTCTTCAGGTTCCTCATCTTCCTCCCAACTTTTCTTTGGGGATTGATTCTTTTGGTTTTGGGATGATCGACATCTCCTCCTAGAGCGGGACTTCTTTGGCTGCTCATAAGTGGTATACCTATTAAAATAATAGCGAACCTTCACTCCATGGAATTGGAAGTGGACTTGTCTGGATCCGACGTAGATGATTGTGTTGGTAGTGTTGAGGAACGGTCTTCCAAGGATGATGGTGAAAGGTCCATGTTTGGTTTTGGTAATTGAGTGACAACCTAGGTGGACTAATTGTGTTTATGTGAGATACATAGGTGATTAGTCCATAGGTACATGTGTGTGAGCAACATATGCCATGAAGGTGAAAATAGCTCAGAGATGTTGCAAAGCTCACACATGCGATAATGAAGGAGCTTATTGCACATGAGACATGACATGGAGTCATGTGATCAAGGTGGAGAAGATCAAGACATGACTTGGCTTGATGGACTGGTTGCAAGCGTGAAGGGCAAGTTAGAGGCTTTGGAGCGATGGACCACGTGGTGGTGAAGCTTAAGAAAGACTTGGCACCAGTGGACGAAGGCAACGGTGAAAAGCAAGTGAAGTCAAGATCGATGAACCAATATGATCCTATGATGATATAAAGTGGATCATATCATTGATGATCGTGTTGGTGCATGTGTTGCATGGACATTGGAGGAGATGGAATGGAATACGCAAGGCAAAGGTATAATCTAGGACATTTTATTTCACCGATCATAGGTGTATAGAGAAGTTGATGACCAGGTTTAGGGTAGATGGCTGTACTATTAAGAGGGGCAAACTTGTTTGCATATCGGTCATCTAGTGCCACTTGAGTGATCTAACTTTGCATCATCGCTAGGATCAAGTGGCATGGCAAGTTGAGTGTCTAATCCTTTGGAAAATGATTGTGAAAATACTAACACACATACACATGGTGGTGTACACTTAGTGGTGTTGGCACATTTACAAAGGAGAAGAAGTTGGAGTTGATGTGAATCAACTCGGTGAAGAAACAGAGGCGAAAGGAAGTCACTATGACTGATCAGACGTTGGCCTCAGTAGGACCGGCGCATCCGGTCAGTGGCAGCAGAGAGCACATAGGCGTTGGTTTTTGACCGAACGCTGGCGTTGAAAGTGACAAAACACTAGCAGGGTGCGTCCGGTCAGGATGACGTACGGTGACGTAGGCAACCCTGGAGTTGGCGTGCGGGCACAGAACTGATCGGACGCTAGCCTACGTCTGATCACATGCGAGCAGACACGTCTGGTCTCAAAACAGAGGCTTGGGGAGCTCTCTAGAAATGACCAGACTCTGGCTAGTCTGCGTCCGGTCGTGCAGCAGCAGACATGTCTGGTTATGAATGGAACCTCTCTGGAAACAACTGGACTCGATAGAGGTGCGTCTGGTCTTGGCACTGTTCTGCGTCCGGTCATCACTTGACTGTTTGAAAGGTCCTTGTTTGGTTTTGGTAATTGAGTGACAACCTAGGTGGACTAATTGTGTTTATGTGAGATACACAGGTGATTAGTCCACAGGTACATGTGTGTGAGCAACATGTGCCATGAAGGTGAAAATGGCTTAGAGATGTTGCAAAGCTCACACATGTGATGATGAAGGAGCTTAAATGCACATGAGACATGACATTGAGTCATGTGATCAAGGTGGAGAAGATCATGACAAGACTTGGCTTGATGGACCGGTTGCAAGCGTGAAGGGCAAGTCGAAGGCTTTGGAGTGATGGACCATGTGGTGGTGAAGCTTGAGCAAGACTTGGCGCCGATGGACGATGGCAACGGTGAAGAGCAAGTAAAGTCAAGATCAATGAACCAATATGATCATGTGATGATATGAAGTGGATCATATCATTGTTGATCGTGTTGGTGCATGTGTTGCATCGACATTGGAGGAGATGGAATGGAATGCGCAAGGCAAAGGTATAACCTAGGGCATTTCATTTCACCGGTCATAGGTGTGTAGAGAAGTTTATGACCGGGTTTAGGATAGATGGCCGTACTATCAAGAGGGGCAAACTTGTTTGCATATCGGTCATTTTGTGCCACTCGAGTGATCTAACTTTGCATTGTCGCTAGGATCGAGTGGCGTGGTAAGTTGAGTGGCTAACATCCTTTGGGAAATGATTGTGAAAATGCTAACACACATACACATGGTGGTGTACACTTGGTGGTGTTGGCACATTTACAAAGGAGGTGGTGTTTATAGGGGTGAGATGGGTTTGGGTGTTGGCACATTTACACACATTCGGCGCTTTCGGGAAAATGGAATGCCTATTTTCTATTGTGCCAGATGCAAATTCTTGGTGGTTAGCTCATTGGAGCAAGGGTGAAGAAGTTAGAAGTGAAAAAGAGTTGGTCGCGAAGACGCTGGCGTCGGTCAACTGACCAAACGCTGGGTCTGAAAGCACCGGACACTGGTTGGCTGCGTCCGGTCAGGCTGACGTATGGTGACGTAGTAGCTGGAGTGTGACCGAACGCTGGCTGCGTTCGATTGCGTTCGACCAGACGCGTCCGGTCATGCTCGGGAGCTTACTGGAAACGACCGAACGCTGGGGGTTCAGCGTCCGGTCAGTTAAGTGCTGCTGCATCTGGTTAAGTCAAGTGACCGTTGGAACTGAGACACGTGGTCGTCTGCGGGTGACCGAACGCTGAGGTCCAGCATCCGGTCAACTCGATCGGAGCGTCCGGTCGGCCCGACCGTTGCCCAGTGAAGGGGTAATGGCTAGTTTAGCCCTTGGGGCTATAAATAGAAGTGGCCTTCGGCCATGGCTGGTGTTGAGCACCTCAAGGGACTTAGTGTCCATGCTTGTGAGTGCTTGGAAGCCCTCCATCACACATATACTTGATAGTGATCATTCGATTGTGTGAGTGAGCGATTCTAGTGCGATTGCATCGTGAGGTTGCATCGAGTGGCACTAGGTGATCGAGTTGCAAGCCGGTGGTGCTTGTTACTCTTGGAGGTTGCCACCTCCTAGACGGCTTGGTGGTGGTCTCCGTCGAAGCGCGCAAGAAGCTTGTGCGGCACTCCGGAGAAGTGCTTGTGAGGGGCATTGTGCTCGCCCCGCGAGAGCCACGAAGAGCAACTCTAGTAAAGCGTGTCATTGAGCTACCCTCACTCAAGGGGTAGGTTATTGTGGCGCCCGACGTGCGGGCTTAGCGGGTGATGCTAATTAGCCACCGAACCACCAAGTGAGCGGCCGACACAACGGGGACTAGCGTGTTAGCAAACACGTGAACCTCGGGAGAAAAATCATCGTGTCAACCTTGTTCTTCCCGTTGGTTTGCATCCCCATTACACAAGCTTGCTATTACTTTTATACATATTAAGCTTGTGTAGTTTCTCTTGTAATCAGAAAGCTTGTGTAGCTTGCTAATTACCTTCTTGCTTGTGTAGCATAGAAGTAGCTCCCTTGCGTGGCTAATTTGGTTTTAGTAACCTTGTTAGTCACATTGCTTAGTTTGTGTAGCTAAGTCTTTGCGCTCTCTAATTAGGCATTGGTTGCCTTGTTATTGAGCATTGCTAGTGAGCTTAGTTAGCTTTGTGCTTTTGCTTACTAGCATGTGTAGGAGCTCCCTTGTTGCTTAAAGTACTAGAGGCATAGGTTTGTGTGACCTTGCTCCTAGCATTGGTTAGGTGAGCTCTAACTAGCCCAGCACCTTTGTTGCATAATTGTTATCTTTGCAAGGTGCTAGTGAACATATATAGTGGGGTATAGTCTTGGCTAGACCAATAGTTTTAATTCCGCATTTGTATTGGTTAGCCGATGCGATTAAGTTTTAGAAAAGACTATTCACCCCCCTCTAGTCGCCATCTCGACCCTTCAAGTGGTATCAGAGCCCGATCTCTCATTTGTGGTCTTCACCGACCCGAGAGGATGGCAAACTTTGGGCTAGAGGTTGTTTGTGACACACACATTTTTGATGGCACAAACTATGCACGGTGGAAACGTCATATGCTTGATCATTTCCGTGAATTGGGTCCCAAGGCATGGTGGATCATTGTTGTTGGTTTTTCTCGTGATGCTTTGGATAAGGACAACCTAACCCAAGCACAAGAGGATTGCTTACAACTTGATCATCGTGCTCTTTATTATCTAATATGTGCTTTACATGATGATATTTTTAGACATGTGTGGGACTTGGAGAATGCACATGATATGTGGCTAGCACTCCAAGCCTTCTACGGTGATTCCTCCACATGGGATGATGGCAAATTCAAGAAGGAGGATGAGCCCAAGAAGGAGGTGCATGAGGGTGTCGAGCATGATCACAATTTGGTGATTGTGAAAGATTGCTCCACCTCACGGTCAAGTGATGATGATGATGATCGATCAACTACAAGTTCACTTGACAAGGTTGATGATGAAGCCACAAGTGTTGCAAGTGATGATGCTACCCCATGCACACTTGATGGTGATGATGGTTCATGCTCAAGCCATGATGATGCTACTACAAGCCCATCCACTACACCACATTGTCTCATGTCACAAGGTGACACCAAGGTATCAAATGATGATGTGGTCGATCATGTTGATTCATATGATGAGCTTGTTAGTAGACTTGCTAGCATGACCATGTCTTTAGAAAATGAGAAAGCTAAAACAATGAAATTAGAAAATGAAAACTCATTTCTAAAGAACTCTTGTGAAGAACATAAGAAATTACTTGATGCTTATAAATCTTCACTTGATGAGCTTAAATTGAATCATGAGACACTACTTGCATCTCATGATGAATTATTAGAAAAACAAGCTTCTCTCATTAAAATATTTACAAAGAAACTTAAAAATAATGAGAGCTCATCACATGGGTTAAATGATCAATCACATGTTGTTGCTAACCCTTATGATGTAGGCAAGAAGCATGTATCCACCTCTTGTGATGGTTTATTAGATATGCCATGCTCTTCACATATAGATGCTTGTTCTACTTCTATGTCTTGTGAGACTAACCTTTTGAAGGAGAACAATGAGCTCAAAAATGAAGTGAAGAAATTGAGCAACAAGTTAGAGAGGTGCTACAACTCAAAAGTCATCTTTGAGCATATGTTGAAAACTCAAAGAAACTATGGTGACAAGTGTGGCATTGGCTTCAACAAGAGCAAGATCAAGGGCAAAAGATGGGGCAAGAGAAGATATGAAAGAGAGATGAAGAAGCAAGAACAAGAGAAGCTCTCTCATTTCATGTGCTTCAAGTGCCATGAAGTGGGACATCTTGCAAATGGTTGCCCCAATGAAGAAAAGCTCAAGTTGAAGAAAGAAGAAGAGAGGCTAAGGCATGTGAAGTGCTTCAAGTGCCGCACTTGGGGTCATCTTACCTCAATGTGCCCAACCAAGCAATTGGTGAAGCAACAAGTGAAGCCTCAACCAAAGCCACAAGTTGAGCAAGAGAAGACACCCCAAGAGCAAATCAAGATCAACCAATATGATGGTGATGATTTGATGATAAAGAAGAAGAAAACAAGAAGGGGTGGAAAAATAAGGCATCAAATGCAAATCCAAGATGCCAAGATGATGAGCAAGAATGAAGATGAGAAGAAAGTCTATGCTCACATCAAGTGCTTCAAGTGTGGAAATATGGGACACTTTGCCTCTAAGTGTCCTAACAAGCTTGAGAAGAAGGCTCAAGCAATCCATGAGAGGCAAGGCAATGAGAAGCACCACATGAGCAAAGAAGAGAAGGCTCAAGCAAAGAGAAAGTGCTACTCATGCCGGGAAAGGGGACACATAGCACATTCATGTCCCCTAGGTAAAATTTCTAAGCCTATTTCAATTGATGATCATGATATGCTTAGAAAGGATGGCAATGGTACCTCATTGGTTGCAATTGCAAAACATCCCGCTACTCATACTAAGGCATCGCCTAAGTATGTTGCTCCTAACTTGAGAGGACCCAAACTTATTTGGGTACCATCAAAAAGTGGATGATTGATTGTAGGTACCATCGGCATTGGAGGCTTGGTTCAAATGACATTCATCTTGTTGATCATGTAGTTGAGCCAAGTATTTCTAAGTGATGATCATTATCCCAATGCCATGACAAATTGAATGAAGTCCAAATGTGCTATAACATACAAGTGTAAATTTCAAGTTGTTGGTAATTCATTGGATATATTTGATGGCTTGCAAATATTTGAGTTGAAAGCTTGCTAGTTGGATGATCACTAGCTAACCAAGGTATATCTCTTGTTGATCATTTCATTTGGGTGCATATAAGTTAATTGAATTGGATAAATATGCAAAGTTGCTTGCTAAAAGATGATTGAATGGATAATTGATTAGTAATAAGTTTGGAATGATTTATGTTGGATAAATTCATGAGATGACATTTAGTAAGTGATTTAAATGGATATATGTCTTATGGAAGTGTTCAAACAAGTTAGTATCAAGTTTGATTCATATTTGATGAAGTATAGCTCAATTGTTGAAATCTGTCCTATATTGCAAAATCTGAGCTAGCTGTGATCATAGCCATGTTTGAGTGATCAAATCTTATTGGATTGGCTTGAAAATTGGTGTACATGCTCTATACTTATGGTATGAGATGCTGTAGAAATTTCATGGAAATTGGATAAGAAATGCTTCGATTTTGGAGTGGTTCTTGTCAGCTATAGTGCAGCAGTTTTCAGCATGTAGCAGTGGTGGAAGAATTAAAATTTAGCAGTCCATATGAGATCAAATGAAGCTAAAATTTTTATGGCTGCTAGATAACTTAGTGAAGCTCATTTCCACCAAATTTCGTGGTTTTTGGATTTGTACTTTGAGAGATATGCTTATTTTTTTGGAGAGTATAGAATCTGCCAGAAAAGTGACAAGTATTGGATTGATTTAGAGTCACTTTGATTGAAAGGTCCTCAAGTTGGAAACATGTTTACAAGTGATTGAGGTACCTAAGTTTGGTTTTGAGATGATCTAGTAACATGTTAAACAAAGAGTACAAGGCCATTTGATTGAGGAGTGTACTTTGCACACTTTTGGTACTCAAATTAGAAGATCAAGATCAAACTCAAGATGAAGACGAAGTTTAAGTTCTAGTGACTATTGGAAATCTTTTGGTAGAAAGAAAAGAACTTAAACAAGAAGAAAGAAAAGGACTTAAAGAAGGAATCAAGGTTACTCATCAAGTTAAGTCCATCACTTGGATCAATCAATCAATTCATTTCAAGTGAGTATGAAGAATGGTTCTTGGAGAGAGGTCACTTCTCCCTAGTGTAGGGGCTTGCCGCCTATGTGTAGGTAAACCAAGTGTGGTACTTGGAAGGCTAACATGGAAGTGGTGATCCGAGGAACATTTGAGATGCTTAGTTGAAGCAATCAAAAGGGTTGATCAAGAAAAGCAAGCAACACCCAAAAGAGAGCTAGTCCTGACATTTCAAGTGGTATTCTCAAATTGATGCTCTCATGCAAGCAAAGATCAAAAGATAAAGCAAGTCAACCACAACAAGAAAGTGCACTTGATCATAAGTGGTATTCATTTCATATGGGTGAAGAATGGAATTCAAATTGGTATCTATTGGTCTTCACCAAGCTTATAATTAGACTTCACATTGCTATTGGAGTAATGAATTGGAATCTATGTGACTATCCTCTACTCCAACATAGCAAAGGTATCATTGTAATGTGCATGATCATTTCATCCCTTACTAGTATGCGGTTAGTGCATATAGTACATGCTTTATAGGATCATGCATAACAAATGAAATGTTTAAATTCATAGCCTACCACTATTGTTTGAATGATTACTTGATCTAGTGGTTAGTACATGAATTTGTTCATGAGCTAGTGAACCCAAGTACTTGACTTAATTTGGATTGCTAACAAGTGACAAGTACAACATTGGCAAGATAACCCTTAAAAAGAGGTGTGAAGAAGCTTGTCATTGGTTCAAACCAGACTTGAAAGCTTAAGCACATCAATTTAGTTCAAGTCACATAAGAAGCTCATGATAATGATAAGAGTACAAGCACAAGACAACAATGCAAATGGATATCTAATTTGTATGTTTCAACTCACAAGTGATATCCTATAAGTGGTACTCATGAAGATAGCAAATGTTCAAGAAATGGTCTTTATTGATAAATCAAACAAGTCTTGGCACTAGCATGTGTAGGAGCTCCCTCGTTGCTTGAAATACTAGTGGCCTAGGTTTGTGTGACCTTGCTCCTAGAATTGGATAGGTGAGCTCTAGCTAGCTCAGCACGTTTGTTGCCTAACTAGGATCTTTATAAGGTGCTTGTGAACTTTGATAGAGGGGTGTAGTCTTGGCTAGACCGAATTGTTTTAATTCCGCATTTGTTTTGGTTAGCCGACGTGATTAAGTTTAAAAATGACTATTCACCCCCACCTCTAGTCGCCATCCCGACCTTACAGATGGGCGTATCATCTTCCTCTTCACCCATGTCTAGAACCATGAAATCAGAAGGGGCAAACTGATCGTGTATTCTTACCTTAACATCATTTGCTATTCCTTCTAAAAATTAGATTGATTAGTCCGCCATCTACAATTGCATATATGTAGGGAACAAAGGTTCATCACCAAATAAATATTCATATGTTACCTTGGACATTATATTGACATCCGACCCAATGTCGCAGAAGGTCTTGTGAAATATTCTTTGTCCAATGGTACACTGGATCGTGGGTATACTTGGATCATCCTTCTTAGCAAGGAATGGTGAAGCGAAGAGGTGGTCGTACTCTGATCGAAGTGTGTTGATCATGTTAATTGATTCTTCTTGAGGCTACCTAGCCTTGTTCTTCCTCCTTCTCTTGTTCTTCTTCTTCTTGGTCACTGTTATCTCTTTAGGCAGGTACGGTGTTTGTGGATGTCCGGGAGATCGCAAGATACGGTTCTTGAGAGAGAACTTTTCCTTTTTATCCTTGATTGTGAAACAGATATTGGCACTGTCCGCGTAGATGATGGCTTTTGCGGTGCTTAGGAAAAATTGGCCCAAAATAATGGGTGCCCTTACATCTCCACCTGTTTCTAGAACCACAAAGTCTACGGGAACATATGATTGTCCCACTCGAACAATGGCATCTTCAAGAACTCCCTTGGGGTAATAGAGTGACTGATATGCAAGCTACAAATGCATATTTGTGTACAACAATGTATCTCCATTAATTTGATCATAAATTACCTTAGGCATGATGTTGACACTTGCTCCGAAGTCACAAACAACTTCTTGAAAAATGTGAGGTCCAATGGCGATGGGGATGATAGGCCTCCCTAGACCGCTCTTCTTTTCTGGCAAGGTATAATCTATCCACCTTCCTATCGATGATTATATACAGTAGTATGCTGCATTGTAAATATCGACAAGATTTGTAGTCTCTAGATTTTTTGGCTACCATGGAATCTTACCTTTCTCGGATGGAGGAACAACAGCTCCCAGCTGAGCTATTTGTGATTCTATCATTTTATTAAAGCTATGCTGGTTCTTAATGGTAGAAGCAAAGCTATCCATTCTATTATTTATGTTCTATAGAATTTTATCATTGGTAGGTACCTTTCTGGATAATCCCTTCATAAGTTTGGATTGGCCAGCAATTAATTGCCTCAAGGGTGGTTGATTGAAATTATTAAAATTATTACCTTGATAGTTACCTTGGTAATTTGGTCTCTGTTGCTGGTTCCATCCTTGATTCCGCTGAGGATGAAAATAGTTGTTGTTGTAGTTGATAAAGTTCACATCCTCATGGGTTTCAGGACAGTTGGTCCCTCAATGCCCAGTGTTTCCACACACTTCACATGTCATGCGAGAATCATGAATGTGCATGACTTCTTAATTCTCATTGGCTCGATCTTCAAGCTTCTTCATCAGCAGGTCCATCTTGGCAGATAGCATATCTACCACCTTGAGTTGATGCATACCTCCACCTCTCTTGTGGGTCTAAAGATGTTCTTCATTCCAACCTTGGTTGGAGGCCATCTTCTCCACAAGACCTGTTGTAGCTGGTATGGTGAGTGACAGGAATGCACCTCCAGCAACAGCATCCATAGTCTCACGGGTACTGTTGGTCAACCCATGGTAGAAAGTCTACATAAGTAGCCAATTTCCCATCCCATGATGAGGACATTCCACAATGTAATCTTGAAAGCATTCCCATGCCCCAGGGACAGATTCATCATGTTGTTGCTGAAAGCTTGAGATTCTTCTACGCAGAGCATTGGTCTTGCCTGTGATAAAGAACTTGGCTAGAAAGGCAGTGGAGCAGTTATTCCATGTAGTATTTCTATCTTTGTTAGCATAGAACCTTTGCTTTGCCTTCCCCAAAAGTGAGAATGGGAAGAGGCGAAGTAATATGGCATCTTGGGTTACTCCTTTGATGGTGAAAGTGCTATAGATCTCCAGGAAGTGTTGGAGATGTGCACTCACATCTTTATGTGCCTTTCCACAAAACTGGCTTGCTTGCACCATGTTGATGAGGGCTGGCTTGAGCTTGAATCCATTATCTCTGACATTGACTATCGGTCCAGTATGGATGTTGGCCGTTGTTGGAGCAGAGAATTCATAGAGAGTCCTGTTAGCCATGGCTTCAAATTTAGGTATTAAGCTTCACCTTATATGGCTTTCTTCCGACTTTAAAGCTAGAACTTTCTTGAGTTTAGCTCTAGTCCTTCTGATTAATGCTTCTAGATCTTCAACATAGTTTGTCGGAAGGTCGAAACCGGTCATACATTACTCTGCATAAGATATAAAATTAGACAAAACAAGGGTAATCCTGCTTGAGCAGAGGTTAATGGTTATCTCGATCACATTAATAAGTATAAGTTTATCAATACTTTCTTTGCCTAGCTACCTTCCCCGGCAACGGCGGCTAGAAATGCTTGTTAATATTTCTTAGCATCGTTACTAAGAACAAAGTTGAATCTAGTCCTTAGCAACGACGCCAGAAATGCTGGTTGGTATTTATTAACTTGTCACTTGTTTTAAGTAGCCACCTATTGCTTACCTACATCTCCTAACATTACTTTACTAGGTTGTCATCCCTAGTGATGATGTCAGAGATGCTTGTTGGTAATACCTAGCATTACTACTGGAATAATACTAAACAGTTCTTTATTAATTTATGTGACTAGGAAGAATAGATATGAATATATATTATATATATATATGAAAGGAATCGGCAAGCGCATAGATAATTATACCATTGTAGCACTTCACCCTGGAGTATTCTAGGTATCGTTATTTATATTTTACCACAGGGAAGGTCTAGCACAAACATGTGTTGATAACTTATACTATTGATGGATAAGTAAAGCATAACCAATATTCTACTCATAATAGCGGTAAGTCATAGGATAATATATATATATATATATATATATATAGGATTGATCAATGATAATTCACTTAGAATACTCCTTTCTATGGCATTAGCATGGTTAGGTAGAATATTAGAGGAATAATTTCTAAGTTATTCTTAATTATAAGTCAAAGCATACATTGATTAGTGCAATTATACTTAGTAGGCATTGCTAAGATTATCTTCATATCTACACATAAGGGATATTATTAAGGAAGTTAAGAATAGAGCTTGTTCTTCCTTCGTAACCAGACCCTATGTGCGCCTATATTTGCGGAGTGGACTACAAAGGACTCAATGGGAGTGTCACATCCACGATCTACCACATGACCTAGAATATAGGGTGTATCCATAGGTAAACAATGTATAAGCGCCACACTTACACAATGTCGACCACTCACCCATGGTACCTTAGAGTGAGTGCTATACAAACTTATACATGAACATGATGGTAATCTAACTATACTAAGCATATAATCAAAGTAGACGATGAACATTATAACGAAGAACATAAATAAGATGAATACTAATATTGTCATAACAATTGTAACTAGCATATAAAAATAATGGAGGTACAAAAGAGAGGGGATACAAATATTATACCAATCCACGCTCTTGACATGATCGGGAATCCAAGCAAAGCAGGCTTGCCTCCCTCTAGACCTAGCCTAACTTGCTATGCCCTAGAATATGGTGGAGCTCTGAGGATGATTGGGGTTTCTGTCACACCCAATTTTAAGGATAAAATTGAATGCACTAAACTCATGTGTGCCCAGGGATCAGTCACACACACAAGTTAACAAATCATATAAAGTATCATCACGGTGTATCTTACATCACGATTAATAACAACACATAGTCTTACATAACACATCAGAAAATAAAATGATAACTCTCTTGTGGAACTCCATCACTGGGAAGGTCAACTGGTTGACCATAGGCCTAATAATCCTCTGGAAACTCCTCATACCCATTGTCATCTGTTACCCATCCGGGATTTTTATCCAAATATAGAAAGTAAACAAGCGTAAGTACTTCCCGTACTTAACAAGATAACATGGGGTTATGAAGCTCAAAAAGGATGACACTGGTTTACTGTAGTTAGCACTTTTAGTAAGTCAAGATTTTATTATCAAGTATTAACAAGTTATGCTTAAGCTCCCATTTTTACCCACATAATCAGATATCAGAATCATTTGAATCATATTATCATCGTATACCATCATAAATGAACCACAATGAGTAACCAATTATTCTGTGAGTTTTCCGGGCCGCTCGTGACCATGAGCACGGCTGTTATAACAGTTTGTAACCCTCTGTAGAGGTTGTGCACATTCACCGCGAGTCATGATTCCCATATGCCCGGGTTAATTACTCCCATATCACTACCAAGGTGAGCGGGCAGGGTACACTATGAAGCCATTTCATAGGTTTCTCTAACAAGTTAGGGCCGCTAGGTTTCCTCGGCAAGCAGATGTAGGAACCCCCCTTTCCTATGGCACATATCCAACACGGCTATACACATAGGAACAGAGGTAGCCCTATACCCAACGTGGCAAGCCCCTTTTGCGCCATAAAGGTATCCTCTAACAAGCTAGAAAAGGTCCTATTACTGAGCTAAAGTCAAAGCCATATGACTCTCACGGTTGCACTGTCAGTCCTAGCTTTTGCCGACAGATAAGTCCTTATGGAGGGCCGGGAGCAACATGATCAAAAGTCATTTGCACCTTCGCCCTATGGATCAGTTGTTATAATTCATGTTATACTTTTAGTTCCATAGAACCATTAACCATTGTGTAGATCATATTCAGTTAGAGCACTAGCAATCTACCCATATGCAATTAACCCATAGGAGTCAAGGGAACATGTCATCAAATGACTAGAATGTCCTTATGGTTATTAAAGTTAGACACATGCACATGAGTAAATGATTAAAGTGAATAGGACATCAAGGTAGGCCCATGCTATACTTGCCTTGGTTAGCAAACTCCCGCTGATCCTGCTGGTCGTCGAAGAACTCTTGGTCTCCAACATTCTCCTCACCGTCTAAACGTGACCAACACAGCAACATACAACATTCCAAAGGTATTCATGCAAAGCAAACAATCCTACAGTTAGAACAATACACCAGCAGTATAGAAAACAAGATAAAATGTTTATGAAAAGATTCTATATCTCGCTACAATCACGTCAACGCGAAGTTCACGGAAAACGGAGCTAAAACGCGAAAGTTATGATTTAAACGAGATTTCCTATAGCAATTTATTTAATTAAATCTAACCATAAAATTTAAAAGTTGCAAACATGATTAACAGTGGTACTAACAAGTAGATTATGAAATTACAAAACTAACGCAATTTGAACGGATCAATTCGGAGCTAAAACGAAGTTTTTATGAGCAAAACAAATCTAGTGGCATTTCTGTAAATACTGAAAACGTATTTTGGACTAAAACATTATACTTTACGTTTTCAAAACAAGAAAGCGTGCTCTGGAAATTGCGCTAGGGATGGCGGGTTCTATTTGTCAAAACCTGGGGGTCTCTTTAGAAAAATAACCCGCGAAGGGGTATCGGACGTTCTGGGTCGTTGGATCATGGATGGGTGGTTTGGAATAGATCAGGGGGGAGAGAGAAAGGGATGCCAGCCGGGAACAGTAGTTCCGGTGGCGGCGCAGCCATGGACGGCGGCGAGAGCTCGCTGACGTGCGGGAAACAAGGCCTACGGGCCACGATTCAAAACAGGAATTGGACAGGGAGAAAGAGGAGAGCAAGGCGAGCTCACCACGGGCGAAAATCGGAGGTGGGGATGAAGCGAGGACGGCGGACCATGGTGAGCAGCGGACGACGGCTTTCTACAAAGAATGACGACGATGTTTGAGCAATAAAGAGTGAGAGAAAGAGGGGAAACCAGTCGGGGAGGTTCACTAACATGATCGGTGACAGACTAGGGTCGATGGAGAAGCGGTGAACGACAACAACCATGGCTGCAGCGGCTTTGGCGGGCCGCTATACTGCAGTTTCTGCGATCGAGAGAGGGAGAACTGGGGTGAGGAGCAGCAGGGGAGAGGCGTCGGGGTCTGGGCTCCCTTTTAAAGAGGCCGGGGAGCGGGGCGACGCTCCCACGTCGCGAGGAGCGGGCGTGGAGCGGTTGCGGTCTTGACCGGCGCGGGTGCTGGAGGTTGGGGAAGGCACTGACATGCAGGCCCAGGCGTTAGTGGCTGAAGAAGGAAGAAGGGGCGCGGCAACGGTTGCCAGCGGTGTTGGGGATGCTGGGCCGGCCTAGGAAGGAAGGCAGGGGAAGGGGGAAAAGGGGGAGCAAGCGGGCCGGCAGGGGAGTTGTTGGGCCAGCAGGCCGAATTGAGCAAGGAAGGGGAAAGGGAAATGGATTTCCTTTTCTTTTTCCAAATAAATTTTCCAAACTCATTTTCACGTTGAATTTGAATTCAATTCAAATTTTAGTCAAAACTAATCATTACAAGACAAATGTGCAGCAGCATGTATGCATCAACTTGTATCTATTCCTTATTATTGATTTTAATTTCACCAAAAATATTATTTCCTACATTTGAATGAACACATAATAACATTAATAAATCAATTTTAACTATTTTAAAAGAATGCAAATTTTAGGGTGTTACAATTCTACCCCCATTAAGATGAATCTCGTCCTCGAGGTTCAGAAGACGTCAACAAAAGAGATGTAGATTCTCCGCTTTTGGATTCTTCTTTACTTCCTCGTGTAGTTCCATTGTCTCGATAGGGATCCCACTTTACTTTGCATACATGTTGATCTTACTCCAAGTAACTTGCCCAATTGATTTCAAGATTCTAATAGGTACCTTGAACAACCCTTATGTAACTCCAATCACTAAGCCACCTTTCCTATAATACCAATTCTCTTCAAAATATCCACCTTCCGACGAAGTCCTGACGAATCTCTTGGTCAGAAGGAAATTCTTCCACCAATCTTCAAAACATGAATGATTCCGGTTAAGTTGCTCGAACTTGAAATACAATTCTTAGTCCTTGGTGTTGTTCGAATCTTAGCATAACTCTCTCTTGCTAAGGACATCGACAACGACTTTTGCTTCTCTAGGTGATAGCACTATTCCAAGTCATATTCAATTTTCATCCCAACAAAGATATCACAAGCTCAAGACCAACTTAGCGAAAATGTCCTATAGATTCTTGTGATCCTCCTAGATGTCACTTGTACTTCCAAGAAGATAGTACTTTCATGCTCCACAATGGGTAACTTCAGACAACTTGTTAGGTAGTTCAACTCACGCTTTCTTAATTGACTTAATGAACAAGGTACTACATTTTTCTTCTTGCATAAGGACACATTCCACACCTTGATAAAGTGCATCCTAGTGGACATAAAGCCCTTGTCCAGATTGTGGCAAAGCTAATACATAGGTTCTACTCCAACCTCTTCTTAGATTCCTTCAGCACTTAGCTGAGGTCTCTTGATCCAAACTAACTTGAAAGCTTCTCTAGTAGCTCTATCAAAATCTTAATGATCTTGGATAAACCTTCATTGAACCTTTAACCAAACCTCATTGAGACTCTGAGTTCTCTCACATCTTTGGGTAACACCACGCTTCCGCTGCGCAAACAAGAATGTAGGACACTTCAGCTTGCAAATTCTTTAGCTTGGCTACCCCCCTTAAGAAAAGATAGACTAGGGGACACCAAAGTATAGCTTGTATCTCCTTCTAGATGAGCTAACTAATATCAAGACGTTCTATCATCCCATTGATACTCTTGTATATAGGCAAGAACAAGAAATCTAAAATTCTTCGCGAGCAGAAAAACAGCAGCGTCGTAAAACGGCTGTAACTCTCATTCTGTTAATCCAATGAAGTTCTAGCTTATACCGTTCGAAAGCTTATAAAATTCTCCACAACTTTCTTATAGAACACTTTTCCAAATTCCTCAGTTTACTTGGTCGAAAACAGTACATAACAGAAACTACTCTAGATTCCAAACAGCACAGATGCATCGCCTTGTGATTTTCGTATCTCCATAACCAAAATAGCTATCAAGCTGATTCTTACGCTCAGAGAAATATATTGAAGTGTACTATTGTCCAAAATTTTCTCATGATTTTTTGTTGTCTACGAATAGAGATATAAACCATAAAGTGTAGACTGCTCCGAAAAGACAGGATAGGGACAACAGAAGAAAATCAAAACCTGACTATTTATTCCATTAATCCTTATGCCTTAGGCCTATAACTAAATGAAATTGTGGGAACATCCAACAAGATCATTGCAATCATCATAAAGATTCAAAACAATTATAAGCATAATGACCATTCAACAATCAATAAAGAAGCACAACTCAATCATTGACTCAACTTGCGATACTATCGCCCTTATTATACTAGGGGTAACATTCCTAAGACTCGTCTTCAGATTACGCAAGAAGGTGGTGAAGAACAGTTCTAATGGCATGTCAAATCAAAGAGTGGAGATGAGAACAAAGATTTTAAAATAAGCATCAAGGTAGAGATGAATAGCAAGGGTAGAGATATAGTAGAGAAGAAAATATCAAGGATCATAGATCAAGGGTTTTTGTAGCAAGATCTAAACCTTAAAACGACTAGTTTCTACTAGGCTTATGTCCTACAGTCAACACTGTTCTGATACCAATTTGTCACACCCAATTTTATGGATAAAATTGAATGCACTAAACTCATGTGTGCCCAGGGATCAGTCACACACACAAGTTGACAAATCATATAAAGTATTATCACAGTGTATCTTACATCACGATTAATAACAACACATAGTCTTACATAACACAGCGGAAAATAAAATGATAACTCTCTCGTGGAACTCCATCACAGGGAAGGTCAACTGGTTGACCACAGGCCTAATAATCCTCAGGAAACTCCTCATACCCGTTGTCATCTGTTACCCATCCAGGATTTTTATCCAAATATAGAAAGTAAACAAGCGTAAGTACTTCCCGTACTTAACAAGATAACATGGGGTTATGAAGCTAAAAAAGGATGACACTAGTTTACTGCAGTTAGCACTTTTAGTAAGTCAAGATTTTATTATCAAGTATTAACAAGTTATGCTTAAGCTCCCATTTTTACCCACATAATAAGATATCAGAATCATTTGTATCATATTATCATCGTATACCATCATAAATGAACCACAATGAGTAACCAATTATTCTGTGAGTTTTCCGGGCCACTCGTGACCGTGAGCACGGCTGTTATAGCAGTTTGTAACCCTCTGCAGAGGTTGTGCACATTCACCGTGAGTCGTGATTCCTATATGCCCGGGTTAATTACTCCCATATCACTACCAAGGTGAGCGGGTAGGGTACACTATGAAGCCATTTCATAGGTTTCTCTAACAAGTTAGGGCCGCTAGGTTTCCTCGGCAGATAGATGTAGGAACCCCCCTTTCCTATGGCACATATCCATCGCAGCTATACACATAGGAACAGAGGCAGCCCTATACCCAACGTGGCAAGCCCCTTTTGTGCCATAAAGGTAACCTCTAACAAGCTAGAAAATGTCCTATTACTGAGCCAAAGTCAGAGCCACATGACTCTCACGGTTGCACTGTCAGTCCCAGCTTTTACCGATAGATAAGTCCTTATGGAGGGCTGGGAGCAACATGATCAAAAGTCATTTGCACCTTCGCCCTATGGATCAGTTGTTATAATTCATGTTATACTTTTAGTTCCATAGAAACATTAACCATTGTGTAGATCATATTCAGTTAGAGCACTAGCAATCTACCCATATGCAATTAACCCATAGGAGTCAAGGGAACATGTCATCAAATGACTAGAATGTCCTCATGGTTATTAAAGTTAGACACATGCACATGAGTAAATGATTAAAGTGAATAGGACATCAAGGTATGCCCATGCTATACTTGCCTTGGTTAGCAAACTCCTGCTGATCCTGCTGGTCGTCGAAGAACTCTTGGTCTCCAACGTTCTCCTCATCATCTGAACGCGACGAACACAGCAACATACAACATTCCAAAGGCATTCATGCAAAGCAAACAATCCTACAATTAGAACAGTACACCAGTAGTATAGAAAACAAGATAAAATGTTTATAAAAAGATTCTATATCTCACTACGATCACGTCAACGCGAAGTTCACGGAAAACGGAGCTAAAACGCGAAAGTTATGATTTAAACGGGATTTCCTATAGCAATTTATTTAATTAAATCTAACCATGAAATTTAAAAGTTGCAAACATGATTAACAGTGGTACTAACACGTAGATTATGAAATTACGAAACTAACGCAATTTTAACAGGTCAATTCAGAGCTAAAACAAAGTTTTTATGAGCAAAACAAATCTAGTGGCATTTCTGTAAATACTGAAAACGTATTTTGGACTAAAACATTATACTTTACGTTTTCAAAATGAGAAAGCGTACTCTGGAAATTGCGCTAGGGACGGCGGGTTCTATTTGTCAAAACCTAGGGGTCTCTTTAGAAAAATAACCCGCGAAGGGGTATCGGACGTTCTAGGCCATTGGATCATGGATGGGTGGTTCGGAATAGATCAGTGGGAGAGAGAAAGGGATGTCGGCCGAGAACAGTAGTTCCGGCGGCGGTGCAGCCATGGACGGCGGCAAGAGCTCACCGGCGTGCGGGAAACAAGGCCTACGGGCCACGATTCAAAACTGGAATTGGACGGGGAGAAACAGGAGAGCAAGGCGAACTCACCACGGGTGAAAATCGGAGGCGGGGATGAAGCGAGGACGGCAGACCACGGTGAGCAGCGGACGACGGCTTTCTACAAAGAATGACGATGATGTTTGAGCAATAAAGAGTGAGAGAAAGAGGGGAAACCAGTCGGGGAGGTTCACTAACATGATGGGATGATCGGCGACAGACTAGGGTCGATGGAGAAGCGGCAAACGACGACGACCACGGCTGCAGTGGCTCTAGCGGGCCACTATACTGTGGTTTCTACGATCGAGAGAGGGAGAACTGGGGCGAGGAGCAGCAGGGGAAAGGCGTCGGGGTCTGGGCTCCCTTTTAAAGAGGTCGGGGAGTGGGGCGACGCTCCCATGTCACGAGGAGCGGGCGTGGAGCGGTTGCGGTCTTGACCGGTGCGGGTGCTGGAGGTTGGGGAAGGCACTGACGTGCGGGCCTAGGCATCAGCGGCTGAAGAAGGAAGAAGGGGCGCGGCAACGGTTGCCAACGGTGCTGGGGATGCTGGGCCAGCCCAGGAAGGAAGGCAGGGGAAGGGGGAAAAGGGGGAGCAAGCGGGCCGGCGGGGGAGTTGTTGGGCCAGCAGGCCGAATTGAGGAAGGGAGGGGAAAGGGAAATGGATTTCCTTTTCTTTTTCCAAATAAATTTTCCAAACTCATTTTCAAGTTGAATTTGAATTCAATTCAAATTTTAGTCAAAACTAATCATTACAAGACAAATGTGCAGCAGCATATGCATCAACTTGTATCTATTCCTTATTATTGATTTTAATTTCACCAAAAATATTATTTCCTACATTTGAATGCACACATAATAACATAAATAAATCAATTTTAACTATTTTAAAAGAATGCAAATTTTAGGGTGTTACAATTTCTATATACTCAAATAACTTGATGACTGGAGTTTTGCCCGGGGGGTGGCAGGGGCTGATATATATAGGCTGGAGCGTCCAACGTGAGCCCTTGGATCAAACCGATTTAAAGAACAGCGTAGATGCAACCTAGGAGGCGGTGGAGAACCACATTCGAAGGAGGGGCTGACATATGGGCCCAGGGGGCTAGGTGGCCTGTAGGTGGGGCCGACTGGCCCCACCTAGCAGTCTCTGCCTTGGTGTGGAGTCCTCTCGAGTTTTCTAGAGTCTTCGGGTGTCCGTTTCGCTATGGATAAGCTCGATTAATTCTGACATGTAGGTCCACCTTGACGGTTTTCTAAATAAACCCTGTAGAAAATACATATTCACCAAAACTCATGGAATTTGTTAGTTTAAACCCCTAGGCCTTTGTTGGTGATTATATTTATGCCCTTATACATGTTATATTGACGGTTTATAATGGTTGTTAACTACTGTCAACATCAAGCAATAGTGGTAGGCTATGAATTTTAAACTTTCATTTGTCATGCATGATCCTAATAAGCATGTACTATATGCACTAACCGCATACTAGTAAGGGATGAAATAATCATACACATTACAATGATACCTTTGTTATCTTGGAGTAGAGTATAGTCACTTGTTTCCAATTAAGCTCCGCAATAGCAATGTGAAGTCCAATTTATAGCTTGGTGAAGACCAATCATCATAGATAGAGTCTATTCTTCACCCATATGAAATGAGAACCACTAATGATCAAGTGCACTATCATGATGTGGTTGTCTTGCTTCTTCTTTTATCAATGCTTGCATGAGAGAACTATTTGGAATGCCACTTGAATTTTCATGACTAGCTCTCTTTTGGGTGTTGCTTGCTTTTCTTGATCAATCCTATTGATTGCTTCAACTAAGCATCTCAAATGTCCCCTGGATCACCACTTCCATGTTTGCCTTCCAAGTACCCCACTTGGTTTACCTACACATAGGCGGTAAGCCCTACACTAGGGAGAAGTGACCTCTCTCCAAAGAACCATTCTTGACACTCACTTGAAATGTCTTGATTGATTGATCCAAGTGAAGGACTTAATTTGATGAATAACCATGAATCTTTCTTTAAGTCCTTTTTTCTACTTGTATAAGTCCTTTTCTTTTTACCAGATGATTGCCAATTGTCACTAGAACTCAAACTTTATCTTCATCTTGAGTTTGATCTTGATCTTCAACTTGAGTACCATATGTGTGCCAAGTACACTCCACAATCAAATGGCCTTGTAATATTTCTTGTCATGCTTATAGCTCATCTCAAAACCAAACTTAGGTACCTCAATCACTTATGAACATGTTTCCAACTTGAGGACCATTCAATCAAAGTGACTCTTGATCAATCCAATAATTGTCACTTTTGTGGCAGATTCTATACCCTTCTGTGAAAAATCCATATCTCCCAATGTATAGATTCAATTACCACAAAATTTGGTGGAGATGTGCTTCAGTAAGTCATCTAGCAGCTGAAAAAATTTGGGATTCATTTGACTTCTAGATTGCTACCATATTTTAATTCTTACACCACTGCTACATGCTGAAAACTGCTGCATTATGGCTGACAAGATCTACTCCAAAACTGAAGCATCTCTTATCCAATTCTCATAAAATTTCTACAGCATATGATACCATAAGTCTAAAGCATGTATACTAAATTTCAAGACAATCCAAATATATTTGATCACTCAAACTCAGACTTGATCCCAGCTAGCTCAGATTTTTAATTTAGGACCGATTTCAACCACTTGAGCTATACTTCATCTAATGTAAATCAAACTTGAAACTAAGTTCTTTAATACTTTCACAAGACATATATCCATTCAATCCACTTACTAAAAGTCATCTCATGAATTTATCCAACACAGATCAATCCAAACTTGATTACTAAGCATTTATCCATTGAAACATCTTATAGCAAGCAACATTGCATATTTGTCCAATTCAATCAAATCATATGCACCCAAATAAAATGATCAACTAGAGATATACCTTGATTATCTCATGATTATCCATAGCAAGCTTTCACTCACTTATTTGCATGCCACCAAAAAATTCTAATAAATCACCATAACTTGAATTATAGCACTTGTATGTTGATAGCTCTTGGACTTCAATATCTTGTCATGGCATTGTGATAATGATCATTGCTTTTCAATACTTGGCTCAATCATATGATCAACAAAAATGAATACCACTTGAACCAAGACTCCAATGCCGATGGTACCTAAAATCATTCATCTACTTTTTGTTGGTACCCAAACTAGTTTGGGTCCTCTCAAGTTAGGAGCAACATACTTAGGCATAGCTTTAGTATGAATAGCGGGATGTTTTGCAATTGCAACCATTGAGGTACCATTGCCATCCTTCCTAAGCATAGAATCATCATTAATTGAAATGGGCTTAGGAGTGTTACCTAGGGGACATGCATGTGCCATGTGTCCCTTTTCCTAGCATAAGTAGCAACTTCTCTTGAATTGAGCCTTTTCTTCCTTGCTCATGTGTTGCTTCTTATTGCCTTGCTTCTCATGAGTTGCTTGATCCTTCTTCTCAAGCTTGGTAGAACACCCCAAGGCAAATGTCCTATGTATCCACACTTGAAGCACTTGATGTGAGCCAAATCTCTTTTCTTGTCTCGATTCTTGCTCATCATCTTGGCATCTTGGATTTGCATTGGATGCCTTGCTCTTCCACCCCTTATTGTTCTCTTCTTCATCATCAAGTCACCACCATCATGGTTGATCTTGACTTGCTCTTGGGGTGTCTTCTCTTGCTCAACTTGTGGCTTTGGTTGAGGCTCTACTTGTTGCTTCACCAATTGCTTGGTTGGGCACATTGAGGTAAGGTGACCCCAAGTGCGGCACTTGAAGCACTTGACATACTTGAGCCTCTCTTATTCCTTCATCTTCTTGAGCTTCTCAATGTTAGGGCATTGATCATGAAGATGACCCACTTCATGGCATCGATAGCACATGAAATGGGAAAAGCTTCTCACGTGCTTCCTTCTTCATCTTCTTTTCTCTTTTTCTTTTGCCCTTTGTCATCTTCTTCTTGAAGCCAAGGCCACTCTTGTCACCAAAGTTTCTTTGAGTCTTCATCAAATGCTCAAAGGTGACTTTTGAGTTGTAGCACCTCTCTAGCTTGTTGCTCAAATTCTTTACTTCCTTTTTGAGCTCATTGTTCTCTTTCAAAAGGTTAGTCTCACAAGACATAGAAGAAGAACAAGCATCTATATGTGAAGAACATGGCATATCTAATAAATCATCACAAGAGGTGGATACATGCTTCTTGCCTACATCACATGGGTTAGTAACATTATGTGATTGATCATTTGACCCAAGTGATGAGCTCTCACTAGTTTTAGTCTTTTCATTAGATAGTTCCTTAGTGAGAAAAGCATGGTCTTGTACCAAGTTATCATGAGCAACACTAAGTTCCTCATGAGCCAATTTTAGCTCCTCATGTGAACAAGTAGTAACATAAAGTAGATGCTTTTGTTGTTCACATGTGTTCTTTAGAAATGAGTTTTCATTTTCCAATTTACTTGTTTTTGCCATCTCATTTTTTAAAGCCTTAGTGAGTATGCATACAAGCTCAAAATTTGGATAATCACAATTAACAATCACACCACCAATAGATACCTTTGCGTCACCATGTGACATGAAGCAATGTGGTGATATTAGAGAGCTTGTAGAAGCATCACTCTCATATCCGGAGCATGAACCATCATCACCATCAAGTGTGCATGGAGTATCATCATCGGTTGCACCACTTGTGGCATCATCATCAACCTTGTCAAGTGATCTTGTGGTATCATCATCATCATCATCACTTGACCATGAGGTGGAGCAATCTTCCACAATCACTGAATTGTGGCAATGCTCAACATCCTCATGTGCCTCCACCTTGTGATCATCATCATCATCATCATCATCATTAGAGACCGCCCCATATTTCTTATTGAGATAAATCCAAATCTCATAGGCGGACTTCATATCCATGATCTCACCAAATATGTTATCTTTCATAGATTGATAGAAAATGTTAGTAGCTTGGCAATCGAGATGTAGGCATTTCTTTTGCGCTTGAGTTGCATCCTTTCTATCAATCACATGAGAAAAGGCCACATCTATGATCCACCGAATTTGAGGAGAAATAAACTTAAAATTACAAGTCATCCAATTTCTACAACGTGCAAAGTGTGTGCCATCAAATATGTGTGGACACTCAACATCTAACCCATAGTTCATGATCCTCTCGGGTCAGTGAAGACCACAAATGAGAGACCAAGGTCTAATACCACATGTAGGGTTGAGATGGCAGACTAGAGGGGGGTGAATAGTCCTTTCTAAAATTAATCACGTCGGCTAACCAAAACAAATGTGGAATTAAAATTATCGGTCTAGCCAAGACTACACCCCTCTATCTAAGTTCTCAAGCACCTTATAAAGATCCTAATTAGGCAGCAAAAGTGTCGGGCTAGCTAGAGCTCACCTAACCAATTTTAGGAGCAAGATCACACAAACCTATGCCACTAATACTTCAAGCACTGGGGAGCTCCTACACATGCTAGTAGCAAAAGCACAAAGCTCCTAAGCTCACTAGCAATGCTCAATAACAAGGCAACTAATGCTAAATTAGAGAGCGCAAATTACTTAGCTACACAAACTAAGCAATGTGACTAACAAGGTTACTCAAACCGAATTATTCACACAAGGGAGCTACTTCTATGCTACACAAGCAAGAAGGTAACTAGCAAGCTACATAAGCCAACTAATTACAAGAGCAACTACACACGCATAATGTATGTGAAAGTAAATACAAGCTTGTGTTGCGCGGAATGCAAACCACCGAGAAGATGAGGAAGACAATGTTGACACGGTGATTTTCTCTCGAGGTTCACTCGGTTGCCACCAACCTACGTCCCCGTTGTGTCGACCGCTCACTTGGTGGTTCGGTGGCTAATTGGCATCACCCGCCAAGCCCATATGTCGGGCACCGCAAGAACCTACCCGAAAGTGAGGATAGCTCAATTGGCGAGGGCAAACCACTCATATCCAAGAATAGTAAGTGATGAGGACATGACACTCATGCATATGACTTAATGGAATGGGGATCCCGGTCTTCTGTCAGGTAGTGATAACTATTGTTGTGGTAGAGAATGACACACCGATCCGGCTTCAGATCGAAAGATCAAACCCAGCAATCTTAGCACCACAACTCCTCTAGTTATCAACCGAGATACGGATTTGGTTGACCTCACCAAGAAGGCCAATCCCTGCCTGCGCAACGAAGAACACAAGTAAGAAAAAAAAGAAAGCAACTAAATTGCAGATTAATGATTAATCTCACGAAGTTGGGATCTCGCAAACCGATGAACGGTGAAACTATTCTTGACAGATTAATCTAAGCAAAACCCAAAACCTAATGACGGTGGCAGTGTATGATGATAAAGGTCTTAGGGTCGTTGCCTACCCTAGACGCGCCCCCTAATGTGCCCAAACACGATACACGGTCCAACAGACCAAAAGACGGTGTTGCAGCACCCTAGTAGATTCTGGACACTAACTTGTTTCGACGAGTCCGATTTATTCCAAAGGGATTTTGGCATGAGACCAATTGGATTGGCTTCCTTATCAAATTAGCTTTCCAACCATATGTGGACCATGGAAAATGGAGTCCATATGCATCCTGGGTGACTAGTTTAAGGCAGACTGGTACTAGAGACCGAGGCAGACTCAAACTTGAGTTGCTTTGGACCTCCACCTCTGGGACTCAAACCGAATTAGCCTCAGGCCTCCTTCTTGACTTGGACACCTTTGCTGGCCTCCTACCCCTCCATACCATGCACTAAACATGGTCATATGCATGGATGTCATGTCCTCATCATCTCAAATTACCTTTCCAACCATATGTGGATCGTCGAAAACGGAGTCCGTATGCGTCCTGGGTGACCAATTTAAGACAGACTGGTCCTGGAGGCCGAGGCAGACTCGAACTTGACTTGCTTTGGGCCTCCACCTTGGGGACTCGAACCAAATTAGCCTCGGGCCTCCTTCTTGACTTGGACACCCTTGCTGGCCTCCTACCCCTCCATACCACTCGCCAAACATGGTCATATGCATGGGTGTCATGTCCTCATCATCCTCCTCTTCTTGATGAAAAGCCGTCCTCGGCGTCGATTGTGCTTGAAACTGATCCTGCACAACATAAAGGAGAACGGGGTTGCGAAGACAAAGGGAACTGAAATAATTATGAGAAGGAACATGGCCATGTTTCAAAGTTTCTAGCATGTCATCTCGCATAAAAATTGCAGCAAGCATGTAGACTCCATGATCCGAATGCACTCGATGTATGTCAACACTATCCTACAAAAGATTAGAACTAACCAAAGACAATGCAGGAATAGATAGTCTAGCAGACATAGGTAGCAACCAACAATGCTCCCCTTCTTGGAAGTGAACTTGTTTCTTTGAGGAACATGAGAAAATATTTGTATTATTATGACTGCCCTCTAAACGATCATAATCTTGTACAACAAAAGGAGAATTTATATTAGTACGAATGTATACTTGATGTATCATATATTATTCCTTATTGTTACATTTGCCAATAACATGATATGTGTGTTTAGAAAACCAAGGTAAATCTGCATATTTAGAAAGGCTCTCCTTCAAACAATCTAGGTTACACAAAACATCAAATTCAATGTAACCCAAAGTATGTAAAGAAGACAACAATTTAAACTCATCAGTTTTAGTAGCAATATGAATAACATGTTTATTTTCAACACAAGTGACTGGTTCTAAGACATGTAAAACTGAAGCATCATCAACCAATTCATCTTTATCACAAGGAACTTCAAGCAGATTATCATGGGATAGAGATAAACAAGAGAGGGTTCCACTAACAATTGCTCTATGATAGCATGGTTTGTGGAAAAATTTAGTACAATAAAACAATTCTCACCTTTCATGAGTGTAGCACCATTGGCATTACCTGTGTTCTCAGCAGGAGTAATAGGTGCATTGTTATGTGATGGTTCTGAATTTGCATATGAGGTTGTGAGCTCCTCATTTTCTTCCATGTCATCCTCTCGCTTATGTACATTATCCTATAGAAGGTTAGTCATAGCAAGAGTTATAACAGCAGACTCTTCCTCTAAATGGTGCACCTCAGTATATGAAGTCAAAACAGGAGGTGGATTAACAAAGGTTTCTCGCATAAGGAGTTTCATATCATTCCAAGTTTGAGGTTTATCAGAAGGATCTAAAGACTCCCACCAAGATAAAGCAGAATATCGCAAAACACTAGCTGTATTTTTACCTTCCTCCTTGGACACATAAAGTGAGTAGCAAATATGTTATCTATGGTAATTTCTCACTCTATGTACTCATCAGCACCTATACCATCATAAGTCGGTGGATATAAACAACTTGTCATTGTTAGAAGACAGCAAAAGACAACACAAAAGTATTATCCCTATCAAATGACTATGTGGTTGCAGTGGTGTCACTTTTCACAGCAAGTGGAAGTGTCTTACCAAACTGTTACAAAGTTCTTACCAACTCAAGCAGTGGGCGGTAAATCGGTGGCTGGTTCGTGATATCTATGAGGCAGTGGCACCGAGATTGCAAGGGTCATTTTCTATACTGGTCTGAAGAGTTTGTGGAGCTTGGAAGGCACATAAAGAATAGTATGTATATTTGGCACACAAGTTAGTAACAGAAAGTAATGCTGAATTATAGTCCAAAGTACTTGTTCTTGTTACTGGTCTAAAATGTTTCAAGTGCCAGGTGTGTGACAAACAAGTATGGTGGATAGCAAGGTGATAGGGGTGTGAAAAACAATTATGGTGGATGGCAACAGCAACACAAACAAGAAACCAGACAGCACACGCTAACACAACTCACTTTGGCCTTCTCTATGTGCTCCTCTAGATATTGTTCCTCTTTTGTCCCTCTCTTTTTTCTATTTTTTTGGGCTGTCGTTGTTTTTTGGGAAATTTTGACTTTTTCTTTTAATTTTTTGATATTTTTTCCTTCACTTTGGAGCACAAAAGAAGTAACCACAGAAAATATGAGCTTAAACAAGTGAAACACGTGGCCTGTGGAAATTTTAGAAAACGTGCTCAAAATCGACAAAAAGCTTGTGACCACGAAAAGAGGATCTTGTGACCAGTTTTTGACCAAATTACAATTTTCCAACCCCGGCAAAGTTGGGGATGGATTGATCCGAAAAAATTTTCTGATCGATTTTGATATATGGAACATCGAAATCCGAGTTCGTATGCGAAAACTAGACTAGTTTTAAAAATTGGCTCCGAATTAGAGGACAAAACGGGAACAATGTACGCAAAATTGGTCATGGAAGCAAAGATTTGATGGAAACGATAGGGGAACGAACTGGACTCTAACACGACCTAACCAGCAACAAGACCTCGACCAGGACACAAACTCAACACGACGGACTCTGAAACTGAAATATGCAAAGGCTATGGCACGGAAGGTTATAGGACAGGAAAAAAAAGTATGGCACTGGACTATGGGACAAATGCGAAACACTCCAAACTAGGGGATAAATATTAACCTAACGGTATCCCTTAGCTCTGATACCACTTAATAGAATGGGGATCCTGATCTTCCACCAGGTAGTGATAACTATCGTTGTGGCGGAGAATGACACACCGATCCGGCATCAGATCGAAAGATCGAACCCTGCAATCTTCGCACCACAACCCCTCTGGTTATCAATCGAGACACAAATCTGGTTGACCTCACCAAGAAGGCTAATCCCTGCCTACGCAACGAAGAACACAAGCAAAAACAAGAAAGAAAGCAACCAAATTGCAGATGAATGATTAATCTCACGAAGTTGGGGTCTCACAAACCGATGAACGACAAAATTGTTCTTGACAGATTAATCTAAGCAAAACCTAAAACCCAATGATGGCGGCGGTGTATGATTATAAAGATCTTAGGGTCATCGCCTACCCTAGACGTGCCCCCTAATGGGCCCAAACATGATACACGGTCCACCGGACCAAAAGACGGTGTTGCAACACCCTGGCAAATTCTGGACGCTAACTTATTTTGACTATTCCTTTTGATTCCGAAGGGATTTTGGCATGAGACCACTTGGATTTGCCTCCTTCTCAAATTAGCTTTCCAACCATATGTGGATCGTCAAAAACAGAGTCCATATGCGTCCTGGATGACCAGTTTAAGGTAGACTGGTCCTGGAGGCCGAGGCAGACTCGAATTTGAGTTGCTTTGGGCCTCCACCTCGGGGACTCAAACAGAATTAGCCTCAGGCCTCCTTCTTGACTTGGACACCCTTGCTAGCCTCCTACCCCTCCATACCATGCGCTAAACATGGTCATATGCATGGAGGTCATGTCCTCATCGTCTCAAATTAGCTTTCCAACCATATGTGGATCGTCGAAAATAGAGTCCGTATGCGTCCTGGGTGACCAGTTTAAGGCAGACTGGTCCTGGGAGCCGAGGCAGACTCAAACTTGAGTTGTTTTGGGCCTCCACCTTAGGGACTCAAACCAAATTAGCCTCGGGCCTCCTTCTTGACTTGGACACCCTTGCTGGCCTCCTACCCCTCCATACCATGCGCCAAACATGGTCATATGCATGTGTGTCATGTCCTCATCAGTAAGTAACAAGTTTTAGAGACACCTCTATACATATTTTGCTCTGATATATATAATTCTTAAATATAGACAATTAATCCTATACCATGGTTCAGAGAGACAATCTCAAATTTTGTGGTTGATTACATCAATGTGGGTATATTCCTTGTGGATGGACTCAAGCAATGTCGACTTGGCTTTTCTATTCTTGCTAGGGCTGGTAACCAACAAGGTATGATTTTATACATAGAGAGGACAGGCCGCACAGATTATCATGACATTAGTGCGCAAAAATATGTTGTGTTGGAATGTTTAAGGATGCTTCAAAATATTGGGTACAATATTCCTACATACTCCTCCATGACGATAGGAGCTTTGAATGTGCGCCTTCACTACGATATTGGGTGATTTTGTGCATAGCTAGCTGAGAACAACATAAATGATGTGGTCGGTCTCATAACTTATATCCAGATTAATTGTTATGTCTATATATATGCATGGTTCTATTGTAACCTCATTTTTCTCAACACTTGCAGATTGAGCAGGACGTAACATACGCTGGTTGTAGCTTTGAAGCCATAATAAATCAGGTCCTGCATCAATTGGGTCATTATAATTGGGAATATAGTGGCCATGTGGAAACTTTAGAGGGAATCTAGGAAAAAAAATCTTGTGACTAGAATGGAAGGTTCTTGACCATATCTGATCGTCGTTAGTAGACCTTGTGAACGATCTTGTGAAGCAAGGGAGAGTGCATAAGTGAATACATTGCGCTACATCACCCACATTTTGGCATATGAAATCAACGATCTGCACTTCTTCAAGTACGTGGTACGACGTTGGGAAGATCTAGAAATTTAAATTACTGTTGGCTGTAATAAATTATTATGGTTTATAATGAATAAATTTAAATTATTATGTGTTTGTAATGAACTGATCTAAATTATTATGGTTTGTACCAAATAATTCATTTATTTGGACTATAAAAACTTTAAAAACTATGAAAGCGTGAGCACAATCACCGTACATTGTTAGATACATGATAAATGACATCAAGCACAAAGTTTATATGATAAACCATTCATACAAGCTAATACATGAATTACATGATAAATGACATCAAGCACAAAGTTTAGCCAGCTACTGTTCTTGCATGTCCATCGAGGCGCAAATAGGGTAATGAATTTGCTGGGATACTTCGATCTACATTAATTATCTTCTCTGATAGGTCTATAAAGAGAAGCATTTAGCTGAACTGGTTAAAATCCTTAGGATCAAGCACACCATCAACTCCTATAATGTGTTGTTTCCTAGAGACAACTACATGCTTTTGCTTTCTTGCCTTTTATTCTCAATGCTTAGGTCATGTGCATAGAAGACCTTTGCAACATGGTTACCAAGGACCCACGGGCCATCCATGTAACCTACTTTACTAAGGTCAACAATTCTCAGCCCATAGTTGTCCACATTGATACCTCGTTGGCCTTCAACCCATTGGCATTGAAAGATAAGAATCTGAAAATTGACACCGTACTCTAGTTCTCATGTTTTATGAACAAAGTCATAATATATAGTATATTCACCATTTTCATCTAAAGCATCACAGCGAATCCCACTGTCCTTCGAATTGACACAAAACATGAAGCCATTAATGTCATATGTCTGCCATGTAGTGATCTGGCGTGATGGTCTAGATGCCAGCTTCTTGATGGTTTTTTCCTTCATTATTTCCTCAACTAGAATGTTCTGATCCTGCAGCCATGTGGTGAACGTACGCTTGTGCTCCTTCATGATCCAATCTTCTATGTGCCCATTGTTTTGTTCGTGAAGCTCATTCATCCGTTGTTCGATCAATGGCTCCATTATAGAGAGTTGATGTAGGATGTTGTGGTGTGCCTCTAGGACTGTGTTGTAATCCTTTGGGATGAATGACTTCTGTCCCATTCGCCCTTTTCCATACAACCTACCCTCATGCCGGGACGGAGGCAAACCAATTGCAATCTGGTCTTTTAGGCATTTATTGCAGAATGGACCTCCGGACTCAATGGCCTCTTCGGTAATGTAGGCCTCTATCATGGACCCCTCTGGGTGAGCATGATTTGATACATACTCATTCAGAATTGACATGAAATGCTCATACGTCCACATTTTATGCAAATACATGGGACCCAATGCCTCTATTTGAGCCACCAAGTGAACAACCAAGTGTACCATGATGTCGAAGAATGATGGAGGGAAGCACATCTCCAACTGTGATAATGTCTCCATGGCGAATTCTAGTAGCGACTTCAATTCATCATGGTCAATTACCTTCTGTGAGACCTTGTTGAAGAAGTAGCACAATCTTGTGATTGCCATCTTTACAAACACTGGCTTTATAGCCCTGATGGCAATAGGGAGGAAAGTGGTCAGCATGACATGACAATCATGGGAGTTGTAGTTAGTGAGTGTAAGGTCTTTCATTGACACACAGCTCCTGATGTTGGAGCAGAATCCAGACAAAACTTTCAAAGTCTTCAGCCACACACAAATCTCATGTTTCTCTTCTGGGTTGAGGTTGTAGCTTGCTATCGGGAGCAGGTACTTTCCATTTGGTTGAGGTATAGGGTAAGTTCTTTTCTGATGTCTAAATTGACCAGGTCCAAACACGAATTGAGTCCTTCCTTTGTCTTACCCTTTACATCGAGCAAGATCCCAATTATGCTATCGAAAACATTCTTCTAGACGTGCATACCATCGATCGCGTGTCGTATGTCTAAGTCTTTCCAGTATGGCAAATACTTGAAAAAATTGACATCTTCTTGAATGTGTCCCTGTCCGATGCCTTGACATCCTTTCTTTTCTTTCCATCTTTGGTCTTCTTCCCAAAAACAAATGTGACTTTGCTGACTATTAGGAACACTCTTTTACCTACACTTGTACCTGATGGAGCAGTAGATTTTGATTTATCCCTATGGTCGAAGTACTTGTTCATCCTTTTCAACCGGTACTTGTGTCCTCTCAGTAAGAAGCGTCTGTGCCTCAAGTACACTAGCTTGTTAGATGCAGTAAGGTACATGTGTGAGGTTTCGTCAAGGCATACTACACAACCAACATTTCCTTTGAACTGCCCTCAAAATGAAAAGAGAGTTGGGTAATCATTTATGGTAACAAAAATCATTGCTTTTAGTGTGAATGGTTCCTTGCGAAACTCATCCCACATGGCCACGCCCTCTTCACATAGTTTTTTCATTTCCTCCATTAAGGGCTCTAGGAACACATCCATATCGACACCAGGTTGTGAAGGTTTAGAAATAAGAATGGTTAGCAAAAGGTATTTTTGCTTCTGGTACAACCATGGAAGAAGGTTGTAGATGGTCCAGATCATCGGCCATGTGTTGTGCTTGCTGCTCCTCTCGGCAAATGGATTCATTCCATCGGTACTCATCGCGAACCTTATGTTCCTTGGTTCATTAGCAAAATCCTTGTATGTGTCATTGAAATTTTGCCATTGCTTGGCATTGGATGGATGTCAAACTTTTCCATCGTGTTTGCGCTCATCAGAAGCATGCTAGCTCATAAGTTCTGCATCCTCAGGGTTTGCGAACAAACACCTCAACCGATCAACCACGGGGAGGTACCACATCACCAAAGCAGTAATCCTTCTCTGCGCGTAATAGTATACTTCTTCATTGCTATTGGTTTTTGAACTCTCTTTAGTCTTCTTTTCGGTCTTCTTTCACTTCTTCCCTGTCTTTACGCAAGCTCCATTCTCTTCTTCCCGATAATCTTTATTGGTCTTGTACCTACTCGCACCACAATTCGGACAACTCTCCAAGTCTTTGTAATCGTCACCTCGATATAGGATACAATCATTCCAACAAGCATCGATCTTTTCGACACCCATAGTCAGTGGACTGATTAGCTTCTTTGCAAAGTATGTGTTAGCAGGCACTTTGTCCCCCCTTTGGAAGGAGTTTTGCAAGAACATGCAAAAACTCATTGAAGCTAGCATCAGACCAGCCATACCGAGATTTCAGCATAAAAAACTGAAGGACAGTTGTCACACCTAATTTTAAGAATAAAATTGAATGCACAAAACTCATGTGTGCCCAGGAAACAATCACACACACAAGCTAACAAATTACATATAGTATCATCACGGTGTCTCATACATCAGAGTTATAATAAAACTTAGTCTTATACATCACAGCGAAAAGATAAAAAGATAATAAACTCTCATGGGCTTCATCACAGGGAAGGTCAACTGGTTGACCTCAAGCCTAATAATCCTCCGAGAAATCCTCATACCCGTTGTCATCTATTACCCATCCAGGATTTTTATCCAAGTAAAGAAAATAAACAAGTGTAAGTACATTCCATACTTAGCAAGCTAACATGGGGTTATGAAGCTCAAAAAGGATAGACTCTGGTTTACTATAGTTAGCATTTTGAATAGGTCAAACTTTTATTCTCAAGTATTATCAAGTTTTGCTTAAGCTCCCATTTAATTCCCATAAGAACAAATATCGGGGTCAGGTGTATCATATATCATCATTGAACAACTTTAAATGATCATCCACAATTAACCAGTTATTCTGTGAGTTTTCTGGGCCGCTCGTAACCAAGAGCACGGCTGTTATAATAGTTTGTTACCCTCTGCAGAGGTGGTGCACATTCACCGCGAGTCGTGATCCCCATATGCCCGGGTTAATTACTCCCATATCGCTACCAAGGTGAGCGGGCAGGGTACACTATGAAGCCATTTCATAGGTTTCCCTAACAAGTTAGGGCCGCTAGGTTTCCTTGGCAGGCAGATGTAGGGACCCCCTTTTCCTATGGCACATATCCATCGTGGCTATACTCATAGGAACAGAGGCAGCCCTATACCCAAGGTGGCAAGCCCCATTTGCACCAAAAAGGTAACCTCTAACTAGCTAGGAAAGGTCCTATTACTGAGCTAAAGTCAGAGCCATATGACTCTCCCGGTTGCACTGTCAGTCCTAGCTTTTGCCGACAGATAAGTCCTTATGGAGGGCCGGGAGCAACATGAACAAAGGTCATTTGCACTTTCGCCCTATGGAACAGTTGTTATAAATCATGTTACTCACTTTGTTCCATAGTATCATTCATCAACATGTATGTCAAGTTCAGTTAGAGCACTAGCAATCTACCCATATGCATTTAACCCATAGGAGACAAAGAACAGGATAAACAATCACTAGGATGTCCTTACGGGTATCAAAATTAGACACATGCAAATGAGTAATTGATTAAAGTGAAATAGGACATCAAGGAAGGCCCATGTTATACTTGCCTTGGTTCACAAACTCGTGCTGATCCTGCTGGTCGTCGAAGAGTTCTTGGTCTCCCACGTTTTCCTCACCGTCTGAACGCGACCAACACAGCAACATACAACATCCCAAAAGCATTTATGCAAAGCAAACATTCCTATCATTAGAACAGTACACCAACAGTATTGAAATCAAGATAAAATGTTTGTAAAACTAATCTACGTCTCGCTACGATCACGTCAACGCGAAGTTCACGAAAAACGGAGCTAAAATGCGAAAGTTATGATTTAAACTGGTTTTCCTATAGCCATATATTTAATTAAATCTAATCATGAAATTAAAAACTTACAAACTTGACTAACAGTAGCTCCAACATGTAGCTTATGAAATTACGAAGCTAACGCGATTTGAATGGATCAATTCAGAGCTAAAACGATAATTTTATAAGCGAAACAGTTCAAATGGCATTTCTATAATTACTGAAAACGTATTTTTCACTTAAGCCGTGGAGTTTACGCTTTCCAAACGGGATTGCGCATTCAGGAAATACGCTTTGGGCTGCGGGTTAGGACTTAGAAAAGTCCAGGGACTCTTTAGCAAAATTACCCGCGAAGGGGTAACTTCTAATCCTGGCCGTTGATCTCGCGTTGGGCGGCTAGGATCGGCCTGGGGAGGGATGGCCAGCCGGAACAGGGTCACCGGTGGCCAGGCGCCATGGCCGGCGGCAGTGGACTCACCGGAGCGCGTGGTTAGGGGCCTACGGTTCACCAAACGGACGTCCAAGGGCACCGGTGAGCGCGGGGGAAGAAGGGGGGTCGCGGCCATGCCGTTACAGCGGCCGGGAACGATGGCTAGTGCGGTGGCCACCATGGCCAGCGACCATGGCTCGCGGAGCTCGTGGCCAAGGCTCGAGAAGCCAAAAAAATGAGAAAAAGATATACCGGGAGATAGAGGGAGGCCGGGGGGTGCTCACCGCGGGGAAGAAAGGGGACGGCGATGCCCGGCGGCGACGGTCCATGCGAGGGAGAAGACGGCGGACGGCATCGGCGAAGCTCCTCCATGCGGCAACAACGAACTCAGAGGCGTGGGCGAAAACGGAGTGGAGAGGGGCAGCAGGGGGGTGGCTCGGGTGCGGGCTTCGATTTAAAGAAGCCAGGCGCGAGGAGGGGCGCTCCCACGACGCGAGAAGGCCGGGCGCGGCGGCGGTTGCCTAGGCGCACGCGCGGGCGGTTGCCGAGTCGCGCGGGGGTGAAGATGGCGCCGACAAGCGGGCCCGGGCATCAGCGGCAGGGCACGGGGGGGCAGGCGCGGGCGGTTGCCTGGCGCGGCTGCTGGGCCGAGCGGCCGAGGCGCGGGGCTGGCGCGGCTACTGGGCCGAGCGGCTGCTGGGCTGAGCGCGGAAAGGGGAGCGGGGAGCTGGGCCGGCGGTTGCCAGGGGATAGCTCGCGGGCCGAAAGCAAGGAAGGGGAGGAGATGTTCATTTTTTCCTTTTTATTTTCCAAACAAATTTTCCCAAAGGCATTTTCAAATAATTTTTGAATTCATTTGAACTCTAATTCAAGAACAATCATCACATGAATAAATATTGCAGCAGCATGTATGCATCAAAAGTTTCAAATCTTAAACTATATTTGATTTTAGTTTTATAAAAATTATTTGTTTCCTATATTTCAATGCTCACCAACATTGCTAAAATAAATCAATTTGGCTATTTCTAGAAAATGCAAATTTAGGGTGTTACAATTTTACCCCCCCCCTTAAGATGAATCTCGTCCTCGAGATTCGGGTGATTACTTACTCAAATAGTTGGGGATAAGTCTTTCTCAGATCCTCTTCTCTTTCCCAAGTAGCCTCATCCTCTATATAACGATTCCACTGCACCTTGCACATCTTTACTGTTCGACTTCTCGTAACTCTTTCGGCAGTTTCCAAGATCTTTATCGGATACTCTTCATAAGTAAGATCTTCCTTGACAACAAGTTCTTCCAAAGGAATTTGTTCTTCTGGTACCCTCAGACACTTTTTCAACTGGGAAACATGGAACACGTCGTGCACACCGGACAAGCTCTCAGGCAGTTCCAACTGATAAGCTACTTCTCCACGTCTCTCTAGGATCTTAAAAGGTCCTATATACCTTGGTGCTAATTTTCCCTTCATATTGAATCTTCTCACACTTCTCATTGGTGACACTTTCAAGTACACATAATCACCAATCTCGAAAGTCAGCTCTCTTCTGTGGGTATCAGCGTAACTCTTCTGTCGGGACTGAGCTACTCTCAAATTGTCTCTAATCATTCTCACTTGTTCTTCCGCGTCTCTAAGGACATCGGGTCCAAACACTTGAGTTTCTCTAGTCTGATTCTAGAACAAAGGTGTTCTACACTTACGTCCATACAACGCCTCAAAAGGTGCCATCTTGAGGCTCTTTTGATAACTGTTGTTGTATGAGAACTCTGCGTAAGGCAGACTCTTATCCCAACTATCACCATACTGAAGTGCACAAGCTCTCAACATATCTTCCAAAATCTGGTTGATCCTTTCAGTCTGTCCATCGGTTTGCGGGTGGTACGCAGAACTGAAATTCAACTTTGTCCCCAAGGATCTATGCACTTTATGCCAGAATTGCGATGTAAATTGGGTGCCTCTATCCGACACAATTTTCTTGGGAACACCATGTAAGCACACTATTCTTTCCATGTACAACTCTGCTAATCTTGCACCATTATAAGTAGTCTTGACTGGTAAAAAGTGAGCAACCTTGGTGAGTCGATCCACTATTACCCATATTGAATCATAACCTCTTTGAGTGCGGGGTAATCCTACAATAAAATCCATACCAACTTCTTCCCATTTCCATTCAGGAATCTTCATTGGTTGTAGTAACCCTGCAGGTCTTTGATGCTCAGCTTTCACTCTTTGACAAGTGTTACACAAAGCCACATATTCTGCCACATCTCTCTTCAAACCATACCACCAATACTTTTCTTTGAGATCCAAGTACATCTTGGTACTTCCAGGATGTATAGAATAAGCAGACTCATGGGCCTCTTGCAGAATTGCATCTCGGATAGCTTCACTTCTGGTACACATATCCTTTTCCCGAACCAAAGAGTTCCATTCTCATCCATTCTGAATCCAGGTGCCTTTCCAAGCACTACATTCTCTGCTATCTCCTTAAGTTTTTCATCCTCCAATTGTCCTTTGCGTATCTCCTGCTCCAATGTAGGCTCTATCACCAATTCCATTGCATTAGTGACCAGGCTCAAGTTGAGATACTCCATTTCAGCACACAACTCTGCTGACATAGATGTTATTTGAATTCCATTGGCATAGCTCTTTCTGCTAAGTGCATCAGCTACGACGTTTGCCTTTCCCGGGTGATAATGCACTTCCAAATCATAGTCTTTGATCAATTCCAACCAACGACGTTGTCTTAGATTTAGATCTGATTGGGTGAAGATATACTTCAAACTCTTATGATCAGTATAGATATCACTCTTATGTCCAATTAGATAATGTCTCTAGATCTTTAAAAGCATGAACCACAGCTGCCAATTCCAAGTCATGAGTAGGATAATTCAACTCATGCTTCCTTAGTTGTCTAGATGCATATGCAACCACTCTTCCTTCTTGCATAAGCACACATCCAAGACCCAAACGGGATGCATCACAATATATAGAGAAGTTCTTGTTTAAATCGGGCAATATTAATACTGGAGCTGTAGTCAATCTCTTCTTTAACTCTTCAAAGTTTGCCTAGCATTTATCCTGACCATACATACTTAGCACTCTTTTCCAACAGAGCTGTCATGGGCTTGGCTAGCTTGGAAAAACCTTCAATGAACCTTCGGTAATAACCAGCTAATCCCAAAAAGCTATGAATCTCACTTACAGTAGTTGGTGGTTTCCAATTCAGTACATCTTGCACTTTGCCTGGATCCACTGCTATTCCACCATTGGAGACAACATGACCCAGAAAAGAGACTTCCTTTAACCAAAACTCACACTTGCTCCGCTTAGCGTACAGCTTATGTTCTCTAAGCTTTTGCAAGACCAACCTTATGTGTTCCGCATGTTCTTCTTCAGTCTTGGAGAATATTAGTATGTCATCTATGAATACTACCACAAATTTATCTAGAAACTCCATGAACACCTTGTTCATCAGATACATGAAGTATGCATGTGCATTGGTCAATCCAAAAGACATAACGGTGTACTCATATAATCCATACCGTGTAGTGAATGCGGTCTTGGGTATGTCCGAGTTCCGAATCTTAAGCTGATGATAACCAGATCGGAGATCAATCTTGGAGAACACATGAGCTCCTCTCAACTGATCAAACAAATCATCAATCCTAGGCAAAGGGTATTTATTCTTGATGGTAACCTCATTAAGTGAGCGGTAATCCACACACATCCGTTGACTACCATCCTTCTTATCCACAAAGATCACAGGTGCCCCCCATGGAGAAGAACTGGGGCGTATGAAACCTTTTTCTTGCAACTCTTTTAGTTGTTTCTTAAGCTCTTCTAATTCATTAACTCGCATTCTATATGGATGTTTAGCTATTGGTGCAGTTCCAGGTAATAATTCAATAATGAATTCAATGTCTCGGTCAGGTGGCATACCTGGCAAGTCATCGGGGAAGACATCCGGGAACTCCTCCACGACACGATCTTGTTCATTGACTTCACCTTCTAGCTGATTCACTATGGCTGTAGGCTGAGCTTGCACTACCACTTCTACATAGATTCTATCCCCATTGAGTGATGTCACAACCACAGATTTCTCCTGACATTGAATCACTGCCCGGTGTTGTTTCATCCAATCCATTCCCAGGATAAGATCAATTCCCGCTGTTCTCAACACAATAGGCTTCACCTTGAAGTCTACCCCCCTTAAGGAAATGCTAGTCGAGGGGCTCCAATAAGAAGCGAGCATACTACCTCCCGGGGAATTCACTAGTATGGGGTTTTTCATGGCACATAAAGGTATGCTATGTATTCTAACAAAAGCTTAGGAGATAAAAGAATGCGAAGCACTAGAATCAAAAAGTACGGTAGCAGAAATAGAGTTGACGCTGAACGTACCCAACATGACCTCAGGCGTCTCCTAAGCTGCATCAGATGACACATAGTTCAACTTCGCTGTGAGAGGTGGTCGGGCGTTGAACTTCTGATTGTTGGTCTGGTTCTGAGGTGCTTGTTGGTTCTGCTTCTTAGGACACTGATGAGCATAGTGACCTACTTCTCCACATCAATAACAGGCATTGGGATTGTTGGGTGCACCACTCTTCATAGGAGCATTGTTAGGCACTCCCTGGCGTGTTGTAGGATTGCTAGTCTATTGCGCGGGATGCTGATTTCCAAACTGTTGCTGATACTGAGGGCGTTGCTGGAACTGGTTCCGCTGAGGATACTGACCACGGTTTCCCTGGTGAGTTGGTCCTTGATTCCTCTGCTGGAAGCCTTGCTGGGGATAAGCACGTGGGCGAGTGTTGCTTCTAGAAGCTTGCCCTTGGAGCCTTCTCTTCTTAGCTTCCATCTCCTTGCGCTTATCATCAATCACGATTGCGCGATTCACCAAAGACTAGAAGTTAGGATAAGTATTAGACATCAGCTGGAGCTGCAGTCCATCATAGAGTCCCTTGAGGAAACGGCGTTGCTTATCCTTGTCGTCCGCTACATCATTAGGAGCGTAGCGTGATAGTTGTGCAAACTTGTCTCGATACTCTGCCACAGTCATTGATCCTTGCTTGAGAGATCTGAATTCTTCCTGCTTTAGTTCCACTAGTCCATCAGGAATATGGTATGACCGGAAACTATCCTTAAATTCCTGCCAAGTGATAGCAGGAGCATTGTTGGGACGTCCAAACTGGAATGATTCCCACCAATCCTGAGCAGCTCCTTGGAGTTGCTCGGAAGCGTACAACACCTTCTCAAGGTCGTTACATTGTGCTATGTTCAGTTGTTTCTCCACAGCACGCAACCAATCATCGGCCTCCATAGGGTCTGAGGCATGGGTGAACACCGGTGGACGACCTTTCATAAACTCTCCACGCTTATCTCTAACCTGGACAGGCGGTGGCCCTCTTGCAGGTTCATTGTCCAAGCGCTGCATCATAGCTTGCATCAGCTGCGCTTGCATTCCCAATATATGTTCCATGGTCACAGGTGGCGGTGGTGGATTTATAAGAGCATCACACCCACGACCACGGCCTCTGCCTCTTCCTCCTCTTGCGGCCATATATTTTCCAACAAATGTGTAAAATTTAGAGATTTTTCCAATTATAGAGAGCTTACAAAAGATAAGAAACAATGCTGAGAATTTTCTGGACAAGGTACAAATTCAGCAGTTCAGTAAAACTGTTATAACTCGAGTTTCAGAGATTCAACAGAGGTGCACCAAGATTTGTTAGAAAGCTTAGGACATCAGCTACAACTTTCATATAGACCACCTTTACAGATTCGGACTCACACATAGTCAAAAGTAGAGCTAAACCGAAACTGTTCTGAGTTCCAGACAGCGCAAGAACATCAAATTGTGACAGCTAGATCTCTCCAACCTGAACAGCTATTGATGTGATTCCAAAGACACTTGAAAGATACAGAGGTCTAGTTATCTCCACAAAAATTTCAGAATTTTTATCATCCCAGATTTCGAGATACCAGATAAAGAACACAGGCTGCTCCAGAAATCAGCACAGCAGAGATAAGATAAAATGAAACATCTGCATTAAGATTTCATTCTAAATTTAAAGTTCCCATCTAAGGAAGTTGTGGACATGCCCACAAACTTCCAGCAACCAAGCAAAATACCAAATCAATCAAGTTCACAAATTAAACATCTAATCAACCAAGTTCACAAGACCAACAAGACTAAATAAGAACACGAACTAACGACGTGGTAATCTAGATCAAGGCACCTAACACCTATGGAGCGGTGTCAATCATGGTGAAGAACGGCGCTTCTTCTTGTAGATGGAAGGCTGTCCCAGTTGTGCTCAAAGTTCATCCACTTGTTTCTGAAGACGTCTCTGCGCCCTCTAAGATGCACGTAGTTCTCCTTTGACCTCATCATCCACTCCCTGCATAGCCTGGACATGCTGCACCGTTGCCTCCAGAGTTGGGTTATTCTCTGGTGGAGCCAAAACCTGCCAAACACCCTCATGATCATTTCGAGGAAGGAACCTGAAGCGATCCTCCCTCATGGCCTCAAAGCGACAACCATGGTAGTGGATGTAGGCATTCTGTGCTGCATCCTCCATGCCATCCAAAGCATGGGCTCTCCTGGCAGGGGCACAGTGGACAGTCTCCATCTCATGTCCATTAATGATATCGTTCCATGCGGTGACCACCAGCTCTACCTTCTAGAAGGTAGCCTCCAGTGGGTGCTTGTACTCGGCGCAGTGGTAGCTAATGGAGGCGTGCAAGTCGGGGAAGTAGTCGTCCAGCACGTGGGTGAGGAGAGTGTGGTAGTAGGCTATCTCTAGAGCTGGCTTGAAGTAGTACTTGCACTTCTAGCCAATCTCCTCGTTCTCCACGGGGGCAGCGGGGGAGGGTGCAGGTGTAGGGGAAGTAGCCGTCGACTCCTCAGGTGTAGCTACCACAGGATAGACTGGCACGGCGACTAGTGTAGGAGTAGGTGTAGGCATCGGTGTAGCCATCTCCTCGTCGTCGGAGATGATCACAATCTCCCTCTCCGCCGGTGGGGCACGTAGGGTGAACATGGCACGATAGCCAGCGATGCTGAGTCGAGCAGTCTTCGGATTATGAGACATCTATAGATTTAAAGTGAGATGAAATTATAATCAACAATTTTAAATAATAGATTAAGGTATGAAAAGCATAGATGTTTTAATAAAATAACAAGAATAAGTCAGTAAGCAAGAAACCAGAGGAGCAAAGACGCTAAAACGACCATTTTCTAACTAGGCTTGCATCCTACAGTCAACACGGCTCTGATACCAATTTGTCACACCCAATTTTAAGGATAAAATTGAATGCACAAAACTCGTGTGCCCAGGAAACAATCACACACACAAGCTGACAAATTACATATAGTATCATCACGGTGTCTCATACATCAGAGTTATAATAAAACTTAGTCTTATACATCACAGCGGAAAGATAAAAAGATAATAAACTCTCGTGGGCTTCATCACAGGGAAGGTCAACTGGTTGACCTCAAGCCTAATAATCCTCCGGGAAATCCTCATACCCGTTGTCATCTGTTACCCATCTAGGATTTTTATCCAAGTAAAGAAAATAAACAAGTGTAAGTACATTCCGTACTTAGCAAGCTAACATGGGGTTATGAAGCTCAAAAAGGATAGACTCTGGTTTACTGCAGTTAGCATTTTTAATAGGTCAAACTTTTATTCTCAAGTATTATCAAGTTTTGCTTAAGCTCCCATTTAATTCCCATAAGAACAAATATCGGGGTCAGGTGTACCATATATCATCATTGAACAACTTTAAATGATCATCAACAATTAACCAGTTATTCTATGAGTTTTCCGAGCCGCTTGTAACCGTGAGCACGGCTATTATAACAGTTTGTTACCCTCTGCAGAGGTGGTGCACATTCACCGCGAGTCGTGATTCCCATATGCCCGGGTTAATTACTCCCATGTCGCTACCAAGGTGAGTGGGCAGGGTACACTATGAAGTCATTTCATAGGTTTCCCCAACAAGTTAGGGCTGCTACGTTTCCTTGGCAGACAGATGTAGGGACCCCCTTTCCTATGGCACATATCCATCGTGGCTATACTCATAGGAACAGAGGCAGCCCTATACCCAAAGTGGCAAGCCCCATTTGCGCCAAAAAGGTAACCTCTAACCAGCTAGGAAAGGTCCTATTATTGAGCTAAAGTCAGAGCCATATAACTCTCCCGGTTGCACTGTCAGTCCTAGCTTTTGCCGACAGATAAGTCCTTATGGAGGGCCGGAAGCAACATGAACAAAGGTCATTTGCACTTTCGCCCTATGGAACAGTTGTTATAAATCATGTTACTCACTTTGTTCCATAGTATCATTCATCAACATGTATGTCAAGTTCAGTTAGAGCACTAGCAATCTACCCATATGCATTTAACCCATAGGAGATAAGGAACAGGATAAACAATCACTAGGATGTCCTTACAGGTATCAAAATTAGACACATGCAAATGAGTAATTGATTAAAGTGAAATAGGACATCAAGGAAGGCCCATGTTATACTTGCCTTGGTTCACAAACTCGTGTTGATCCTGCTGGTCGTCGAAGAGTTCTTGGTCTCCCACGTTTTCCTCACCGTCTGAATGCGACCTACACAGCAACATACAACATCCCAAAAGCATTCATGCAAAGCAAACATTCCTATCATTAGAACAATACACCAACAGTATTGAAATCAAGATAAAATGTTTGTAAAACTAATCTACGTCTCGCTATGATCACGTCAACGCGAAGTTCAAGAAAAATAGAGCTAAAATGCGAAAGTTATGATTTAAACGGGTTTTCCTATAGCCATATATTTAATTAAATCTAATCATGAAATTAAAAAGTTACAAACTTGACTAACAGTAGCTCCATCATGTAGCTTATGAAATTACGAAGCTAACGCGATTTGAATGGATCAATTAAGAGCTAAAACGACAATTTTATAAGCGAAACAGTTCAAATGGCATTTCTGTAATTACTGAAAACGTATTTTTGACTTAAGCCGTGGAGTTTACGCTTTCCAAACGGGATTGCGCATTCGGGAAATACGCTTTGGGCTGTGGGTTAGGACTTAGAAAAGTCCAGGGACTCTTTAGCAAAATTACCCGCGAAGGGGTAACTTCTAATCCTGGCCGTTGATCTCGCGTTGGGCGGCTAGGATCGGCCTGGGGAGGGACGGCCGGCCGGAACAGGGTCACCGGCGGCCAGGCGCCATGGCCGGCGGCAGTGGACTCGCCGGAGCGCGCGGTTAGGGGCCTACGGTTCACCAAACGGACGTCCAAGGGCACCGGTGAGCGCGGGGGAAGAAGGGGGGTCGCGGCCATGCCGTTACGGCGGCCGGGAACAGCGGCTAGCGCGGTGGCCGCCATGGCCGGCGACCATGGCTCGCGGAGCTCGCGGCCAAGGCTCGAGAAGCCAAAAAAACGAGAAAAAGATATACCGGGAGATAGAGGGAGGCCGGGGGGTGCTCACCGTGGGGAAGAAAGGGGACGGCGATGCCCGACGGCGACGGTCCGTGCGAAGGAGAAGACGGCGGACGGCGTCGGCGAAGCTCCTCCGTGCGGCAACAACGAACTCAGAGGCGTGGGCGAAAACGAAGTGGAGAGGGGCAGCAGGGGGTGGCTCGGGTGCGGGCTTCGATTTAAAGAAGCCAGGCGCGAGGAGGGGCGCTCCCACGACGCGAGAAGGCCGGGCGCGGCGGCGGTTGCCCAGGCGCACGCGCGGGCGGTTGCCGAGTCGCGCGGGGGTGAAGATGGCGCCGACAAGCGGGCCCGGGCATCAGCGGCAGGGCACGGGGGGGCAGGCGCGGGCGGTTGCCTGGCGCGGCTGCTGGGCCGAGCGGCCGAGGCGTGGGGCTGGCGCGGCTACTGGGCCGAGCGGCTGCTGGGCTGAGCGCGGAAAGGGGAGCGGGGAGCTGGGCCGGCGGTTGCCAGGGGATAGCTCGCGGGCCGAAAGCAAGGAAGGGGAGGAGATGTTCATTTTTTTCCTTTTTATTTTCCAAACAAATTTTCCCAAAGGCATTTTCAAATAATTTTTGAATTCATTTGAACTCTAATTCAAGAACAATCATCACATGAATAAATATTGCAGCAGCATGTATGCATCAAAAGTTTCAAATCTTAAACTATATTTGATTTTAGTTTTATAAAAATTATTTGTTTCCTATATTTCAATGCTCACCAACATTGCTAAAATAAATCAATTTGGCTATTTCTAGAAAATGCAAATTTAGGGTGTTACAACAGCTCTCAGTGTGGTGAATTCATTGGTACAACCCTTATACTCTTCGTACAAATGCTCTGTTACTGCCTTCTTCATGGCCTCCATTCCTTTGATAAGGAACATAGAAGGATCGGAATAACGGTGCAACAAGGCCTCGAAAAACTCTGCTTGTTCACATAAAAAACGCCACTGAAAATGAGTATCACAGGCGGTTCATATAGTTCAACCACCAGTGTAAATGTCTATTTACACTGACCGTTTATGTAAGTAAGCCGCCAATGTAAATGAGCTTTACACTGACAGTTGGCTAATGCAAACCGCCAGTGTAAACAGGCCATTAACACTGGCGGTTTTCTTACATGAATCGCCAGTGTAAAGGCTTTTACACAGGCGGTCCTTGAGGCTGGCCCACATATTTCTCTCTACTGGTGCCGCCTCTTTCCCAACCGCCAGTGAAAAAAAAGGGTGGCGCCAAGAGAAATCACCAGTGTACTAGTGAGGTGGAGGGGGCCTACCTCACTGGTGCCGCCGCCGCTGCCGGAGGGGACAGAGGAGGAGGAGGAGCCACCGGAGGAGCACGTGGGAGCGGGGTGCGGGGCGCGTTGGGAAGGAGCCGCCGCTGTCGCCGCCGGAGGGGAGAGGGGGCAGAATGAGGGAGCGGCAGCGCCTGAGCATCCACTGGATGTCAGGCGCTTGAGATATAGGAGGTGTGCAACATTATATATGCATATGTACAGAAGGAACACAAGAACAAATATATCCATAGCCGAATTGAACGAATTTCATAGACGATGCAAGCAAGGAGGACAAGCTGGGAAATGAATATTAGTATATGCAGATCAAGTACATCTACGTCGGAGAGGAGTGGATAACTGCCTTGGCTACTCGAGGTATCTTCTGCTGCGTCGTCGTCTGAGTGTAGAAATCTAGACGATTTTACATAAACGCCAATGGCATCGAGGCTGTCCTCCGCGCGTCCGAAGAATCCCACGATGCTAGTGCCCTGTGGCACAGGGATGCTGAAAGGAGTCTGCGTCTCTGGCAGAATGATGCCAATAGGGGAGTCCTTTCCTGCCCCTGGCAGAGATATGGCAAAAGGAGAGCCACTGTCCGATATCTCATAGGTTTCTAAGTTCGTTTCAATCTCGAGGTACGTCACCACCCATGTTCGGTTGGTGCGAGCAATTGATCCAGAGAATTTCTTCACATACTCGGTCGGTGCAACCTGGATCTGCACGGGGATTAGAGGGGGTAAGAAGAAAGAACCATGACTGGTTAGTATAGTATGCACTCCTTTGTATGATTAGATTAGATACATAGAACAATAAAAACACCAGCTTTGCTTGCATTGGAAAATGAGATCATACAAAGTTCAGTTAGAGTTCACTCACCGTAGTAGGCTGCCCACCGCCGCTACGGCCAAATGGGCCAACAGTGTGCTTCTGGCCTGCAATATCATCATAGGTGAAACCAAATGAATTGATGACTAAGCCAGCCTGAAACGCCACGCTTTCCAGACGCTTGGGTGGCTCTGTGGCATCAAATGCAGTCCCGCCACTGCCGCCCCATGGTCCAACCTTGACGGGAAGGGTCTGCAGATTAGAAAGATTTTGTCTTTAATGAACATTTTATTTTATTATGCAGTAGATGACACAACAATATACATTTGCAATCTGCGTATGCCCAGCGTTAGGCGACTGAGCATGCCATGTGGTGTATGTGTACCTCTGCAGCCATGACGAGTGGTCGCAGGGCGGAAATGTGGCTTGTCTACTTGGTTTCTTGTGGCCGGTGTTGTGCCTGTGCGGAGGATGGAAGGAAGCAGGGCGTGTATTTATAGTGGTTGCTCTAGCTAGTTAGCCAAACTTCACGAATGTATACTCCCTCTTTCTAAAATTTTAAGTTGCTCTTGACTTTTCTAACTTTTATTATGCACCTAAATATATGTTTTGTCTAGATATATAATTAATATAAACCATGTATCTAGGAAAGCATGAACTGTTCCAAATATAGTGGATTACGTAGGCTAGAGGGCTATCTCACCATCTTCTAGCTACAACACACACTAGTACATAAATAAATTTTACAGTCGGCTCCCATTTCTAATAGAAGAGGACAACTTAGGAAACTGCCTTTCACCTTGGTGGGGAGTACTGTAGCTAATGAATTGTTGCTGAAAATCAATTTTTAGGGGCGGCTATGTTAAGAAAACCGCACCTAGAGACGTATCCATTTCTAGGGGAAGTTTCCTTAAAGAAAATTCCCCTGAAAATATGATTTGTACGGACAGATGTCCTTACCGAACCGTCTTTAGAATAACCAGATTGTCAGGGACGGTTGTATTAATAGGAGAACCGCATAAACTATTTACAGAGAACCGTGCTCTTAGTTGACCAGCCCTAAAAATAACTCCCTACATGTACCCTTCTTTCTCCTCGTGATTGTAGCTTGCCATGCATGACTGTAGCTGTTCATGCCATTATTGAGTTTTAGAAATTGCAAAAAAAAAGAGGGGGGAGGTTTTGCCCTTTGAGCCTTTGAAGGAGTTAGGTTTGAGAGGTGAGTTTGTGCCAGCCCTAAAATATTTTCAAATTTTACCTATACATTTCTTTCACTAATTTTTGTTGTCATATAGATCTAGATCTAGGGAGACATGATGTCTGATATTTTTTTATTTTTGCTAGCAATTTAGACTAATGTTTTTGCCCAACTTTGGCTCACATCAACTCTAGTTAATTTGTATATTTACTTTGTCATTATTGGTTCACAGCTTTTTTAGATCATTTTTTAATCTCTAGGTCTAAGTCTTGGTCTAGAATAATATTTATACCAAACAAATAAGTCAATTCCTTTACCAGTTACATGTGAATAATATCTTGATGCAAATATACCTTTTCTCTTCCGAGACCACATATGGATAGGTCATGGATGTACACGAAACGAGGACATGAAGCCTCATACATACAAGATGTGAATGGTTTCATTGAAGCCGCTAAAAGACACGCTTTGATTAAGTTGACAAAGGATATATATTGTCCCGCCTGTTGTGACTGTCAGAATCATATAGTAAGAAGGGGTTTCATGAAAAACTACATGATTTGAGATCATCATGGTGAGAGACATACAGAAACAAGCAACTAGGAAGGGATTGCACAAGAAGTAAGGGAAGATGACACTGCTCATTTTGTCATGATGCATGATGGTACGGAAGATTACGCTGCAGAAGGTGGTGGTGGAGAAAGGTGCAGTGGGGAGGAAGATGCTGAAGACAAACGAAGAAGAAAAAGAAGAGATTACATCATACTGAGGGATTACATCTTAACTAGAGAGAGCAAGTGAGTTTGGTTGAGTCCCTTGTATGCTGGGACACTTAGCGGCTGGTGCCTCTCTCGTGACATTGAAATCCCTCTGAGCTACAACTGAACCACGTGAATTTATCCAGGTAATAACTGTCGTCCTCGTTTTTCAAGAAATAACTTTGACTAATTTTATATTAAAAAATATTAATCTTTATAGTACATAATTAATATCATTAGAAAAATCATTGAATATATTTTTCATAATAGATTTATTTGGAGATACAAATGCTACATGTATTTTGTACAAATATAATCAAACTCACGTCACCAAAATCCAAAACAACAGTCATCTAGGGACTGAGAATATGCTGGAAAACAATTCATGGTACATGCCTCAGAGAGAACGACAACCACAAGTTGTTCTGTAGTTGGAGGTTTTGCGGAAGATGCGGCGGTATAGCTTTTCCCCCACTCATCGTCGGACCGACAGAGAGGGCTACTGCACACACCTTGCATGTCAGAGCTGTTGAAACGACCAGTGAAGCATGAGGTGTTGTCAATCAACATTTGAAGCAAAAAGAGTGACAATATTTGGAGGTATCACAAAGTGAAGACTATAATAACAAGGGAGTTGTTTGAAAGCACTTGGAAGAAATAATAGTGATCCAAGTTGGATATTAGATGTTGATAAGCTCTATATATGTCACAAGAAAATATTCCTTCACTCTTTAGGGTCCAAGGTTTGGCTTATAATTTCTATGTAGCACGTCAATATATGTGAAAAATATTTAACTTATAACTTAACCTTTTTAGTTATATTTAGAAGTAGGACGGCTTAGGTGGCCTGCCTCTAGTACGGGCATGTTTGATACGACTTTTACTTTAGGTGCTTGTTGGTGTTTGATGACCAGCAACCCGTCATGGGAGTACCCGGGATGGTATTTGGTGGGCATTGACGAACTCAGAAACTCGACGGTGAATGCAAAGAGACGGCGATTTATACTGGTTCGGGCCCTCGTAATCGAGTAATAGCCTTTACGTCTAGTCGGCGTAAGCCTTTTACGTTGGATTGATTGTATGATTGTTAGGGTAAAGGGGGTGCACCGTGCCTCTCTTTATATAGGGAGAGAGGGCAAATGTGCGTTTCTAGTCCTAGCCGGTTACAACAGAAGAGTCCTAATTCTATTACAGAATCTTGCTTTCCAAGTAAGCTGACTACGTCTGTCCTTGATGGCTTGAAGTCCACGCCTCCTTGCACCGTGTCCTTCAAACAGACCATGGGCCAGCCATAGGCCCAGCGTAGAAGTCGACCCGATAGGGAACCCCTAGGGTCCTGCATCGACAAGCCCCGAGTGTTTCATGGTTGAACTTGGAAGCCTTCTTGTTCCTTTGGGTCTTGCTGAGTAGAAATAAGTATTGTCCGAGTGCTTTCTATAGAGAAACCAGGGAATGCTCTTGAGAACTCTAGGTGATGTGCACTTTACTGAAAAGTGCACTCACTGAGTGTAGCCCCCGAGCCTCTTGCTGTTTGAAACAAAGAGTTGGAGGGTTTTTCCTCCAAATTCTTGAAAAAGAATAAAAATCATCCTCTGAGGATATGTATCCAGTAGCCCCCAAGCCTATGTCCAAGTTAGTAGTCGGCGCTAGGATCTGAAAAGAATATACTCAAGGATGCCAGTGCAATTATTGCCTGACTACTTGTCAGAAAGTAGGTGAGGCAATGTTCAATGCCCGTGAAGAGTAAATGCAAGCGGTCGTGAGAGTAGTATATGCCCCGAATATGCCACCCGAGTATACTGTAGCTTCACGCGTGCTGTCCTGATGCACTGAAAGGTGTAGTGGGAGACCACTGTACCCTTGTAGCATAGTAAATAGACCCATACTAAGCAGCGGGAACTGTCGGCTCTACTGTTCATGAACACGGTCTATGAACACCTTGTTTTGCCTATAAAAACCCTCCTGGCGAACTCCTGCATAGCAGTTGAGTAATAGCAAAGTAACTCTGAGTCTGTAGCCAGTGAATATGGTGGTGTGTGAAGTAGAGCAGCCCCTGGGCATTGTTGGTAGGAGTAGTAGATCATATTGTAGTTAGAAGAAGTCTTGTGATAGAGACTAGAAGCAGGCTAGTCTCACAGTGGTGCAAAACAGAATAGTCTGGCAAGGCAGGTAGAAGAAGCCTTGTGATGAGAGACATGTTCCCTCATCCAGCAGTCCCATGTCAGTTCTTCGAGCGTGCCTGTCGACGTCTGTCCATTGGCGATTAGCTGTTGGTCCGAGTGGTGGTAGTGAAGTCGGCTTGGGTAGACAGATCCCAGAAGAAGCGTTGTTGCTGCACAAACCGGTAGACCAGGAAGTTTTGTACACTGACAGCAGTCTTGGATGCACTGTGTTGTCACAATGAAAACTATGGTAGCGAGTTGGATGTGTCCTGCCAAGTAGTAACTAGGAGCTTTGATTTGTGAAAATGGTCACTAAAACCGATTAGTCAGAAGCTTGTAAAGTGTCCAACCCAGTATCCGGAGAACTGTTGTTGAAAAAATTCTTCATCCAAGTATTGTGTCACTTTAACTCATTTTATCGAGCAGTTATCTGAGTACTGCATGAACCGTCCGAGTACATCATGATGTGGCCATGTAGTCAATGGTCATATCGTGGTAGGTACCCGGTAGGTGTAAACTCAAAGGATAAATCTGAGCACTTGACGCCTCTGAAATCATGAAAAGGCGTGTAGCCATCGTTTCAAACTACGCAACCGCATTAAAATGGAAGGGGAACCAAAACGCCACACCCGTTGGCGTGATTATCGGGCCATATCATGGTGTACATCCTGTATAAAAAGAGAATTGTTCCTGAGCATTATCTCCCCCTGCTCCATTCTCTTTTGGCCTTAGCCCCCGAGCGACTATGGGCGCTTTGCAATCTTGCTCTCACAAACCCTAGATCTATAAAAAACTCTGCTTGATGGGTAAGGGCAAGAACTTGAGCATCACCACCAAGAAGACTGTCGAGAAGAGGGCACTAGAAGTGCCGGATATGGCCACCACTGCCTAGATCTGGTCAGCGCCGAGCATGAAGCCGAAGCACCTCTAGAAGCTCCATGACCAGGGCTACTTGCCAGGACCAGAAGCCTAACGAATGGAAAGCGCCTAGAGAGCACCGTATTCCAAACCTTGAGTCGGGTGAGATTGTTCTCTTTATGTCGTTCATCTAGCACGGGCTAGGGTTGCCAGCTTGTCCATTTCTGCATGGGTTTTTGTACTACTATGGCATAACCCTGAACCATCTGAACCCATCTTGTATTTGTCGATCTGTGTCCATCTTTGTGAAACTTTCCTTGGTATCCCCCCTCCATCACTTTGTTTCGCTATTTCTTTAAGCTGAAACTGCATCCAGACGTGGCAAATCCTAGTGTTTTGGGGGGCATCGGTATTCAATTCTAGTTGGGGAAGAAAAATGAATATCTCCACTACACCTTGGTCGATTCTGTGAAGAACTAGAGGACCGAGTGGTTTTACACGGGGAATATGTGGCCACCGCTGGAGGTACACAGCAACACCGCACCAGTGCCCAATGCCCACTGGAACAAGCAAACTGTGGATGCGACGGAGCTTGAAGGAATCCATCCACTCCTCAAATAGTTCTAAGCTATGAACGGTCAGGGCCTAAATGGAGTTGGAGTAGTCACCAGCTTTATTAGGCGCCGGGTGCAGCTGCTCTAGGAGAGGGTGCATTATGGCTTCGAGTACATTGGGCTAGAAGACCCTGCCCGAGTGACGAATGAAGAATTGTCGGAGGATGAAGTCCTAGCGAGAGTTCAGGACACACTCCATGGGGTATCAGTAATGTCGTACTAGTACCAAGAGCGAGACCACGATCATCCACCAGCTGCTATAAGTAGGCTGACACATGTAATTCTTAAGTAAATTGTCATTGTGGAAAGTCACGTATGAAACGTTGCTCATTGGTGCAACATTTGGCGCACAACTTCAATGACTTGCCCTCTCTGCCTCCATGTGCCAACTTTGGAGGAGTTGGTGGAAGTGGGGCAGTGTCTGCTAGGGCAGATAGAGGAAGCATCGCCTTCGCCATTCCTATAAACCAAGAAGCCAAGAGTGATTCAGAAGGGAACCCGGACAACTTCATAGTCTAGGCTAACCCAAGTGCAAGGCAGGGAACCACTAGCAAAAAAAAGATCATTGGAGGCCGATGTCGCCGCTAGTGTGAGTGGGATAGTGCCCAATAGGCCTTGCCAAGCTGGCACATTAAGAACAGGTAAGAGTAATCTGACATCTTTATGCAGCCTAAAAGTTAACGTATTTTGAATCCAATCTTAAATCAGTTGCAGCTCGTGAAACTGTTGATGAAGAGCTAGAGGCAGAAGAAGAGGACACGTCATTTTCTGTCAGGCAGTAAGTATGTTTCCGAATAGAATTCTGTACTAAACTTTATCAATGATATACTGGACGATGTTGAATCAGTTTTGATAGGATGCTGCCGCCGGACTTGATAAGCACCCAAGTGCCAATTCAAGGTGACAGGGATGAACCCGAACAAGATGCAGACTTCACAAGTCACTAGGATGACTCAATATTGTTGGCTCCAGTGTCAAGTCTGAAACTGGATTGGTCATCTAGCGGTATAACGCTAGGTAGACCCACCCTAAAGAAGAGATCTTCCACCAAGTAAGTGTTGAAGCTTTCTCTTGAATTCTTGCAACATCCCAAGAACAGCGACTGACTCTGCAATTGTTAGGGTACAAAAAACACCGAGTACCTGGGCGCAGAGTGAAGAAGCCTTGGTTGAAATAAACCTAGATGTTGAAGGCGACCGGATGGAAAGAGGCCTAGCAAGCGAGCCTGTGTCTCCACCCAAAGCCTCTGAGGTGCCGTAGCCATAGAGTCCAATGAGCACTGAGGATGAAGTAGAGCCACCTACTCAACCAAGTGTTGTAGACTCTGTGGAGGGGCCATGGCCAGAGATAGCACCAACCGTAGATGATGAAGCAGACCCATTACCAAGACTGAAGCCAACCGAAGCCGCTGCTAGTGAAGATGGGTAGAGTGCTAGAGCAAGCATGAGTACTACTACTCTGAGTGCACCTGCTCTAGACGTGGTGACGACGAGTACCTGGCTGGCTAAAGGGGAAGAAGTCATCCCGGTCACCGGACCGGGTACCCAACTCTAGATGTATAGTCCGGAGTTTGCTGGGTTGATGAAGTCTTGGTCCGATTTGTTAAACCAGGCCTCTATCTTTGATGGCTAGCTGAGGGTATGTATTGTACCATGCTATTTCTTGTTGTTGGTATTTTCTAAGTTCTAATCCTTGAAGCAGTCGTATGCCTAGGACGCACAACTAAAGGCCTCCGCTAAAGTTCAAGAAGTCAAGGCAGAGCTCATCAAGCTGAAGGAGGAGCAGGCCATGAAGGAAGCAGAATGTAAGTCCACATAGGATCACCATGAGGATACTCTCTGCATCCTCTGTTCTCATATTAGTGAAGCTGAGCGCCAAAAGACAACCACCGAGACGAGGAAGAATGATGCCTTCGACTCTTTGTTGAAGATGATGAAGAAGGCCGAGCTCTTTGATACCAAGTTAAAAGGTGAGAGAACTGTATGTCTTCCCTATGGTTCTTGGATGTAGTAGTCAGTGACCATGATAATGATCACATGTATCCCTCTTTGCAAATGAGCAGGTTAAAACCCAATGGCTAGAAAGTGAGGTGAAGGAGCTAAATGAAGCCCTGAGAACCAAGCACAACCAAACTGAAGAGGTAATAGAATGAGTGAGTGAAGAACTCGTTTGAGCTAAACTAATAAACATGGAGCTAATCACGATCTGATGCGGGCTCTAAAATTAGTGACGGACATGAAGACCCAGCTGGAGAGCATGCAGGCAGAACTCAACACACTCTAGGAAGCTATGAAGACACTCGCCCTCCTTTTTCGTACTCTAGAAGATGACGACAGAAGGTGGGTGGATATAGTGAAGCAGATCCCTAGCCAGTTTGAAGGCTACGTACAAGGAGCCACCAAAGTCTACGTTTGGAGTGTACTCGGTACACTCTGAGTACTCTATCCAGCTATGGATCTCCATCAAGTGACGGTGGAATATGACAGTGAAGATCACTTAGCTGTCATGGAGAGAGCTGAAGAAGAACTCGATGGGTTGGCCACCACATTTGCCAAAGACTTAGACCTACGGATGGAGAAGCCTGATGAATAAGCTTGTGTAAGTCTATAAAAACTTGTTAAGTCTATGTACCGGGTAGGCACATTTGTAAGAAACAATGTTATTTTGCTTCCATAGGCTGTTAGTTTAATGAAAAACTTAGCCTGTTAGTTTCAGATGTGATACGTCTTGTTGGGCTACTCAGGCACCTAACACGGTTTATCGAATAGTCGGCATAGTTGGGACAGTTGTAATAACCATGTGCAACTTTAATGTCGACGTGAAGTGCTCAAGCTCTTATAATCAAGGGACCTTGATGACTGTCTTCTTTGAGGCTCACATGCTAGAAGGACAAGTCAGTCGCCTTCTTCCAGAGAAATCCATTCCGGGATGACATGTGTTAGCGTAGGGCTAGATGTCGTGGGTGCGACAAAATACTTAGCTGTAGAGATGTGAGCCAACTAAGTAGTCAGCAATCCCTGTTTAGGTGACTTTAAAAGTCAAAGACGTATACCAGTGTGGGTAGCCAGTGTATCTCATGAAAGAGGTGACATTTAAGTCAGAGATGTATACCAGCGCGGGTTGCCGATGTATCTCATAGAGGGGTAGTATGATTACCCGGGTAAGGTGTGAATAACCGTTAGGCTGTGTACCTCGTTGGTTAAGTAAGAGACAATTTCAATCTAGCGAAAAATGTATGACTTTTATTATTATATTAACTAGGAACCTGAATTACACAAGCATGAAACTAAATCTACTAGATAACTAGAAAATCACTACTAGGCATAAAATCTTTGAAGCTGATCAATGTGCCATGAGTTTTTGACTGGATCACCACTTTCTGTCATAAACTTGAAAGAACCCGGTCGAGTAACTTTAGAGACAATGAAGGGACCCTCCTAGGGGCTAAGCAGTTTATGTCGACCATCAGACTTTTGGATGCGACGAAGGATGAGATCTCTGACTTGAAAAGTAAGAGGCTGAACACTTTTGTCATAGTGATGGCTCACACTCTGAAGGTATCGGGCTGACTCAAGGGTAGCATTAATTCTAACTTCTTCTATGCTATCCAGCTCGAGCCACCGAGTATGCTCTGCTTCTCCTTCATTGTACTACTCTATCCTTGGTGAGTTCCAAATTAGATCTGCAGGTAGTACAGCTTTAGAACCATACACAAGAAAGAAAGGGGAGTACTCTATCACCCTACTGACCTATGTGTGTAGCACCCAAACCACTTTAGGTAGCTCATCTATCCACTTAGAACCATAGTCCTTGAGATCATCGTACAATCGCGGCTTGAGTCTGGCTAGTATAAGGCCGTTAGCTCGCTCAACCTGTCCATTAGCTTGCAGGTGGGCAACGGAGGCATAGTCAATACTGATGCTGCAATCTTGTGCCTAGCTCCTGAACTTGACAGTTGTGAAGGGAGAACCCAGATCTATGATAATCCAATTGGCCATGCCAAAGCGATGCATAATATCCTGTATGAACTCGACTGCCTTGGCTAAACCGATCTTAACAAGCGGCTTGTATTCAATCCACTTGGTGAACTTGTCGATGGCAACATAAATGTACTCAAAACCACCTTTAGCTCGTTTGAGTGGTCCAACCATGTCAAGCCCCAGCATGAAAATGACCATGATGGAGGGATACTGATGAGGTTATGAGCCAGGACATGAGCCTGTCTTGTGAAAAATTGGCAACCCTTGCAATGTCTGACTAGATTTTCAGCATCTTTTACTCACTTGGCTAGTAGTACCCGGATCAAAAGGCTTTGCCAACTAAAGTCCTAGAGGTGGCATGATTGCCGCAACAGCCTGAATGGATCTCTTCGAGGATTGCCTTGCCTTCATCTGCTGAAATACACTTGAGGTGGACACCCAAGGATGCACCACGTCGGTAGAGCTTGTCTCCAACTATGACATAGTTTTTGCTCCTACGGATGACTTGAGCGACTTCTCCTTTTTTTGGCCGGTAATTTCTAGCAACCCTTGCAATGTCTGACTAGATTCTCAACATCTTTTAGCGCACTTGGCTAGTAGTACTCGAATCAAAAGGCTTTGCCGACTAAAGTCCTAGATGTGGCATGATTGCCGCAGCAGCCTGAATGGATCTCTTCGAGTATTGCCTTGCCTTCATCTGCTGAAATACACTTGAGGTGGACACCCAAGGATGCACCACATTGGTAGAGCTTGTCTCCAACTATGACATAGTTTTTGCTCCTGCGGACGACTTGAGCGGCTTCTCCTTTTTTGGCCAGTAGTTTCTGCTCTTGGATATAATCGATGAATACGCAGGTCTAGGGTGGTATGATAGTCAGGACATGTGTGCTGATTATGGTGCTATCAGTCGTGTTGGCATCACCTCGCTTGATGGATGGTGCTGATATCTCTTTGATGAATACCCCGGCTAGAACCTGTGCCCTATCTGATCCTAGTTTGGCCAAGACATCTACTGCTACGTTGAGGTCTCATACCACATGATGGATCTCCAGGCCTTGAAAGTGTTTTCCAACTTGCACACCTCTACGCAGTAGGCGTCCATGGTTTCCTTGGTGCAATCCCAATCTTTATTAACCTGATTGATGACCACAAAGGAATCGCCACAGACAAGTAGCCGCTTGATGTCAAATGAAGCTACAACTCAGAGGCTATGAATGAGGGCCTCATACTCGGCTTCATTGTTTGTTCCTAGCTAGAGGATTTGGAGAACATACTTAAGCTGCTTCCCATCTGGCGATATGAAGAGGACACCAGTGCCTGCTCCTCCTAGCTTCAGCAAACCATCAAAGTACATCTTCTAATGATTAAGAATAGCTTTAGGAGTAGGTTGCTGGAGTTCTATCCACTCAGCTATGAAATCAGCCAAAGCCTAGGACTTGATAGCCTTGTGAGGGGTGAATTCAATGTTGAGTGCTCTAAGCTCAACTTCCCACTTGGATATGCGTCCTGTAGCATCATGGTTGCATAGGATGTCGCTGAGTGGGAAGTTGGTCACCACTATAATCTTGTGCTCATCAAAGTAGTGGCGAAGTTTGCGTGAAGTGATAAAGAGAGCATAGAGTAGCTTCTGTAACTATAGGTAGTGGACCTTGGAGTCTAACAACACCTCACTGATGTAGTAGATAGGTTGTTGTACCTTTTATGTGTGACCCTGTTCTTCTCTTTCCATGACGATAGCTGTGCTGACCACCATGGTTGTTGCTGTAATATATAGCATTAGATCTTCTCATCTCTCTAGAGGGGTAAGAATGGGTGAAGAGGTGAGATAGGCTTTGAGCTTCTCAAACGCTTGGTCAGCCTCTGTCCACTCGAACTTTCCCGGCTTCTTTAATAATCTAAAAAATGGGAGCCCCATCTCTCCGAGCTGAGAAATAAAACGATTAAGGGTGGCCATACACCCTATAAGCTTCTAGACGTCCTTGACATGGTGGGGAGGGCCCATCTCGGTGATTGCACAGATCTGCTTCATGCTGGCCTCAATCCCATGATGGCTAATGAGAAAGCCTAAGAGCTATCTAAAAGGAACACCAAAGACACACTTAGTTGGATTGAGCTTCCACTACATGCTCAAAGGTTGGTGAAAGTCTCCTTTAGGTTGTCAATCAGTGTAGCTGGATCATTAGTTTTGACCACCACATCATCAACATAGGCTTCTACATTATGACTGATCTACTTGCTCAGGCAAGTTTGGATAGCACGCTGGTACGTAGCTCCGGTGTTCTTGAGCCCAAATGACATAGTCATATAGTAGTAGGCACCAAATGGAGTGATGAAGGATGTCTTGCTTTGGTCTTCTTTATGGAGAGCAATCTGATGGTAACTCGAGTAGCAATCAAGAAAGGATAGAAGAGGTGATCTAGTCATGGAATCCACAATCTGATCAATGCACGGTAGACCGAAAGGGTCCTCGGGGCAATGCTTGTTGAGATCCGTATAGTCAATGCACATGCGCCACTCGGTTGAATTCTTCTTCTGTACCAAGATGGGATTGGCAAGCCAGTCGGGATGCAGTATCTCCTAGATGAACTCGGCTACCAAAAGTTTGGTGATCTCCTTCTTGATGGCTGCTTTCTTGTCAGGTGCAAAATGGCATAATCACTGCTTGACCAGCTTAGAGCTAGGGTTTAGATTTAGTTTGTGCTTAGCCAACTCTCTTGGGACTCCTGGCATGTCGGCCGGCTTCCAAGTGAAGATATCTTTATTTTCCTAGAGAAAGTTGGTGAGCGTGAGTTCCTATTCTCTAGAGAGGTGAGCACTGATGGTTGCCGTTTTGGAGCGATCACCAGTACCCAGATCGACCTTCATGACATCTGCATCTTGTGGCGGTGCGACGATGTCCGCCTTTTTCATTAGAATCTCCAAGTCTTCCAGGTTAGTCTGACTAGCAAACACGGTGATCTCCTGAGCTTTGAGTGTCGCCTAAGCTTTAGTGGCGATCTGGACTGCTTCTGCGTCATAGTAATATGAGTGTTTCAAGTCACCTCGAAGGGAGAGTACCCCGTTAGGACCTGGCTTCTTCAGTAGAAGGTACAAGCAATGTGGAACCGCCATGAAGGTAGCAAGAACTAGATGCCCGAAGATGGTGTGATATGATGATTCAAAATCTGCCACCTCAAATTTGATGAACTCCGTTCGGTAATTGTCTAGGGATCCAAACGTAATTGGGAGCGCGATCTGTCCGAGTGGCATGGCACCTTTGCCAGGCACTATCCCATAGAAGGGGGTGTTTGTAGGTGTGAGTAGGCCAGCGAAGTCGAGGCCTATCTTCTTTAGTGTATCAGCAAAGATGATATTTAATCCTACGCCACCATCTATCAAAACCTTGGTGACTGTCATGCCTGTAATGGTTGGATCTCGAACAAGTGGGTAATGTCCGGCATTGGAGATGCTGGTTCATTGATCCTCTCTTGAAAAGTGGATTGGGTACTCAGACCAGTAGAGATATGTTGGAGTGGTGGGTTCTGATGCTATAATATGCTGTAAGGCCAGCTTGCTCTTGGTGGTCGAAACTCTGGCAAAGATGACATTAATAGTGCCTTTGGGATGCTGGAACCCTTTGCCTCCCTGGTCTTCCCCATCTTTCTTATTGTCTTCTTGACCTTTACCCTTGTTGTCCTTGTGATAGAATCCTAAGTCCTTGAGTTGTCGGCACTGCTCCACCGTTTGACTAGCACCTTTGTGAAAAGGGCAAGGTAGTCCACCTAGATCTTCAAACTTCTTGGGCTTATTGTCCTTCTTGGGTTTATCAACGGAAGGCCAGGGTGTTATCGGGGCCTTCGCTTCCTACTTTGCTGGCCACCCTAGGTTGCCTCTATTGTTGCTACCCCTATTGTCGTGGTTGTCCTACCGAATTGGAAAATCTCTCCCAAGTTCTCTCCTTGGAAGTGATCATCTTCTGGATGGATGCGCTTAAAATCATCTGTTGTTTCTAGGGTTGTCATTGCAGAAAGCCTGAAACTACCATTTGGCCTTGATCCCATTTGAAAAGCTGTTCGATCACCTCCCTCTCAGTAACATCGAAGACTTGGGATCATAGTTCTACGAAGCGGCGATAGTAATCCTAGAAGGTCTCATTAGGGAGTTGTCGGCAGCTTCTGAGATCTATCCGAGTACTTTGATGGGTGAGGACACTCACAAAGTTATTATAGAATTTTCATGTTAGATCCTCCCAACATGTAATCAAGCCAGGACTGCTAACTTGTCGAACCATGCGAGGGGTACTATCTCAAGGGCCATGGGAAATAAAGTGCCTTGATGTCATCATCTCCACCCACTAGCTCAATCGACTGGGAGTAGATGCGAAGCCATTGATTCGGCTCTGTCTTTCCATCAGTACTTGGTATGATTTGATGGCTTGAACTTATAAGGGAGTCGAACAGAAAGCAGTCTACTAGAGAAACATGGGAATCTATCCAAAGAGATGCAAGCTTCCCTATACTCAGACTCGTCTCTGCCCTCCCTATTGTTGTACTGCTGCCCTTGATGGTGGTAGGCTGATTGAGCCGCCGCCCTGACTCCTGTTCTGGTTACCCCGTGGCCCTAGGCGGGAGAAGGCGGGTACTTGTTGTCCTTCTCCTAGGTTGACCGACAGGCCTAGATGAGAATGGGCTAGGGGCCCGCTGTTCTAGTTCTTGGGAGGGATTAGCTTCGGGAGGCCCCCTTGCCACCTGCATTGGAGAGCCATGGATTCTAGGATGACTTTAAGTCGTTGCTGCTCTTCAGTAGGGTTCTGTATGGCCGCCATCTCATTTACCAGGGCATAGACATTTGCATAGGGTGTAGTTAAGACCCTGTGGTCGGCTACTTCCATGAACTTGGGTTCAAGATTGCGTGAAGCATAGGCTCTGTGTGCATCACAGTCTCGGCATTGTCGTTCTGCTTCTTCATCTTGTAGGCACTATTCATAAGCTGCCTCCGTAGCCAAGCGTCGTCGTTTGACATCTTAGCAGGCTGACTAGTACCGCTCCCACTCTTCCTTGCGGTGTTGGGTGTGGTTATGTTGGGCCTATCGAGCCTTATTCTTCCTTTCCCTAGCTGTCCTCTGCTCGTTCGTCTCCCCGTTGGGTGCTGTAGTGTTTGAGGAGATGTCGGATAGTCTCCTCTCCATCCTGAATGTCTGGTGCTTGGGGCATAGGGATATGTGGAGGCTGACAAGCCATGAAGACCTCTCTAGAATGTCTTGGGTCGAGTGGGTTCCAGATTCCATGGTCGTCGCATTGTGCAAATTTTTGGTAGAACTGTGGTCGTTGTCAGCTGGAAGAGTGCTGCCGTCTTGGTAGGGCAGGAGCTCCACCATGCTGACTAGGCGAGATGGATCTATAGAAGATGTACCAGGTAGGGCACCCCGCCAGTGCACGATGTAGGCTTGAGGAGTGAAAGATAGCACAAGTCCCTTTTGAGCTCGCGTCAGAGGGATCGCCTACGCCAACCGAAATAGATCTTGGATCGACTCCTGGTAGAGAGAAGCTAGATTGCATAGTCCATGTGGAAAACAACTTGGGTCTTTAATTATGGAACCTGGAAGGGACTTTGAGTCGGACAAGGCTGGTGTGTCCGAGTTGGAGTCATGAAACAGAGCGACTCCCGAGATCTGAGTCGTATCAGAAATCGAAAGCCACGAGAGCTTCTCGGCGAGTTGATCTAGCGTGGATGCAGAAGCAGCTGGAGTATCTTGAGGCGCCTAGATCTCAATGAGATGACTTTGGAGCTGTATGTGGTTGCCGGCAACGCAGATCCAAGAGCCAAAGACGAAGGTTGATCCTACCGAGAAAATTATGTTGTTGAGGTCCGCCAAGCTCTCGATCGCAAATTCACCGAAAGCCCCTACCTAGCGTGCCAGCTGTCGGTGTTTGATGACCGGCAACCCGTCACGGGTGTACCCAGGATGGTGTTCGGTGGGCTTCGATGAACTCAGAAACTCAAAGGTGAACGCAAAGTGACGGCGATTTATACTGGTTCGAGCCCTCATAATCGAGTAATAGCATTTATGTCTAGTCGGCGTGAACCTTTTGTGTTGGATTGATTGTATGATTGTTAGGGTACAAGGGGGTGCACCGTGCCTTTCTTTATATAGGGAGAGAGGGCAAATGTGCCTTTCTAGTCCTATCCGGTTACAACAGAAGAGTCCTGATTTTATTATAGAATCTTGCTTTCCTAGTAAGCTGACTAGGTCGGTCCTTGATGGCTTGAAGTTCACGCCTCCTTGCACCGTGTCCTTCAAACAGACCGTGGGCTAGCCATGGGCCCAAAAAAAGGCTTTGGTTCCTCTTCCATTCAAGGAGACGATCGATTTATTTACGAAGATAGTAAAAATTACTCACCTCCAAAAATAGATTTCCAGAGGCGGATATTCTATCTCCAAAAATCATTGTTAATAGAGGCGGATATTCTAAGTGTCCGTCTCTAAAATCAATTTTTCAGAGGTCAATGTCTTAAGGTGTCTGTCTATATAAATAGTTGTAATAAAAAATGATTCATAATTTTTGTATGAACTCGGATAAAAACAAACTTTATATCAAATTTTAGCACTCGACGTGATCTACAAATCTGTATTTAAAAAGTTTTTTATTTAAAACTATTTAAAGTCTCAAAAAATTATTCTTATTAGTTCACGGATTTTTAAATTTGAAATTTAAAATTTTGAAACAACCTCCTATGTTGACATGATCTATACCAAAGTTGTAGCTATCAGTACAATCTACAATCTACGCTGTTGATGGAGATGCTCTAATAAGATTTCAAATAATCCTAATTGGTGCCACCCTTATATCTTTTCCACGGAAAAGTTGATTGACAATTAATACCATGTACACTCATCGCTTCAATAAGTTCCAAAGTTGCTATCGCTACAGTTTCGACATACACTTTGCTTGAATGACTATTTAAAAGCATTGATCTATACTCAGGTATTGTTTCGTTCTGCCCACCAGTAACAGATCAACATTATGTTTTGTGTCTGGCATCGTATGTCCATCCCCTAACTGATTTGACTTAATAGTGATTCTTATTTCTTGTATTAATCAACAAACAGTTAACCTACAAAGAAACGTACGTCGCAGTGCTACAGTGACATGGCCATCTGGCCGGCAGAGAAAATGAGAAACACTGTTATTGGTGTTTAGCCCATCGTCTATCGAAGAATTATTGCTCCGATATGAGTCATATCAAGATAGTCAGTTCTCATCTTTCGATTCGAAGTAGCTTACTGGCACAATACCTGATGCTTGCGCCATGGTTCCAATTTGTTGCCACCTATTACTGCCATTTAGGGATCAAAACGGATTGGATACGAACGGATATCACCGATATTACATTTGTTTTCATATTTATGTCCGGATTCGGATTTGAATACGGATAGTGTCAATTATGTCGGATAGGATACGATTGGATATCGACATCATAAATATGTTATTTGAGTATTCGGATACGGATACGGTATCAGATGTTGGATATCCAGACTCGGATACGGACAGATCTCAATCCCTCTAAACGGATTCGGTTTCGAATACGGTCGGAAAATATCCGTACCGTTTTCATCCCTACTGCCATTGCATCAAAAACACAATTTGTTACATGTCAGACTGCCAATGAAACAAATGTGCCCCGGACGCTTGCCATTAACAAGTGAAGAAACTATTGTTGTTGGGATTTCCTACAGTACAACTCTTATCTCGCAAGAGGTAAGAGTTCAAATAAATCCAAGCCCTTGAATATTAGGAGAAATAAAATAATTAGTAAAAAGAAAAAAATAACATAATGCTTTCTTTTATCTGCATGTGTACATGCAATTTGTTTCCTTTTGGTTGCAACGAACGGCTACAACTTCAGGGAAGGCCATCGTGCAAGAGATAGTTTCAGAGTAAAAACTCAACTTTCCAAGACATGCTATTTTATGTTTCTTAATTAATTGGGCATCGTCACGTTACAACAAAAAAAATGTTACAATACAATCACACTATGAATTGAATAAGCTTTCACTGGTAGAGAACAGACCTTTGATCTAAGGGCCAAACCAGACTCTAGTCCTAAAAAAATATTACGCCCGGGACTAGAGAGACCTTTAGTCCCGGTTGGTGGCTCCAACCGGGACTAAAGATCCCTGCCAAAGGGCTCCTGCGCCAGGCCGTTGTGGCAGGGGACCTTTAGTCCTGATTGGAGCCACCAACCGGGACTAAAGGTCGATCTTTACTCCCGGTTGGTGGCTCCAACCGGGAGTAAATCTCTTGTCCCGGCTAGTGGCGTGGCCCAGGACTGGAAAGTGACCTTTAGTCCCGGTTGGATCCACCAACCGAGACTAAAGGTCCCCCCTATAAATCCTGCTGGCCGTCTTCTTCCTCCCCGAGCCCGCTCGAGAGCTTCAATTCAAATTTAAGCAGTGTTCTTGCTCTTTCTCCATCCATTCTTCGATTCCTCCATCGATTTCTTCGATTCCTCCATCGATTCTTCGATTCTAAAGGTTACCAACTTCATACTCTAATGTTTCACCATTGTCTTATCTCATTTTGTTCACTATATATATATGGTTCTTTATTGTGGTTTTTTCCATTTGTAAGCAATTTGAGCTCAAAATCACTTCAAGCTTGCATATTTACATGAAGGAAGGTTAAAGTAGCTATTAAAAACTAGTATTCACCGTTCATTTGTACCATGCATAGCACACTTCATTGTTTAGAGATATAGAGAATTTTAGAGTTTTTTTAATTTTATTTGTTTATAAAATGAGAAATTTATAGTGTATTAAAAATGAGTATAGGGACTAGTGCCTCCGACTGGTATGACAGATGCAATGCAAGGCCGTGCAATAGGAAGCAAATCCGTTCTCTTTTGACGATACGCCCGAACAGCCGGGCCTGACAGATTTGGTGGTTGAACAGGTCCGTCGGCCGTCGCCGTGCGACTGTACGACAAAGAACGGCATCGATCGACCATAGTATTTTATTATCCGGAGTCCGGTCCGGGGTGCAATGCAACGCAATGACAATTGACAATGCGTTGCTAGGTCAAAATATGGTCATTTCTATGGACTTCGCGACTAAACATTTTATTTTAACTTTTTATGAAATGAAAAACTTAGAAAATTATAGAAAATCCATACTAGTTGAACTTGCGGACTGTGTTTAGCTCGGCGAGCATGTTCTCTGCCGAGTGGTAACGGACATCAAGGAGGAGCTTTGATTCTACGAGGGATAACGGCAACGGTCGTAGAAGACCGTGTTCCCTTCCTCGTAGAATCGAAGCTCTTCCTTGACCAAGTATGGTGCCGTCCGGTGGAGAAATGCTCGCCAAGATGATCACGTAAGCAAGGTCAACTAGTACGGATGGTTATTTATTGAAACATGTTTTTGAGCTATAAATCCTGCTGGCCGTCTTCTTCCTCCCCGAGCTCGCCCGAGAGCTTAAGTTTAAATTTAAGCAGTGTTCTTGCTCTTTCTCCATCCATTCTTCGATTCCTCCATCGATTTCTTCGATTTAAGCAGTGTTATTGTATATATATGACTTGTTTATATATGTGACTTAAATTTTGTTAAATTTGTTAGATATGGCTGCCCCGGGAGACAACATGGAGAAAGAAATGATGAATATTATTGCCAATGCTGGTGAGCAGGATGTTGATGACGGAAGTCAATACCTAGCTCTTGAAAATGAGCAAGAAAATGTTTTGCAAGAAAATACAGGCGAGGTATATATACTAAATATATATTATATGTGAATATTGTATATATTTCTGTGTACAAAAGATATTTTTTTATATGTAGCCCTCTGGATCGGCGACCACAATGGCGAAGAGCAAAAATGTTCGAGGACCGAAGAAACCACTGGAGGGCCGGTACATAATATCGGAATTCAACATCGAGACAGGCGAACCACTTGGTCCACATAAAAGGAATTTTGTGGAACACCGTGGGTACCTTGTAAGGGACAGAATTCCGATCAGTATCCGTAAATGGAAGAAAAAGATCAACGAGTCTGATGTTAGTTTTGTCTCTGATGTTGACAAGAATTTGCTCTGGAATGATATCCTTGCCCATTTCACGTTGCAAGCGGATGATTATGATGATATCAATGATGATGAATTAAAGGAGCTAGTTCGATCGTGGGCTATGAAGAAGATGGCTACACAATTCCAGACTTGGAAGAAACACCTATACAACACATACATCAAGAAGAACGAAACGCCGAATTTCAATACTGCTACGGGCCCGATCTCAAAACAGAGGCCCTATTGGAATAATTTCGTAGAGTATAAGACATCAGCAGAGGGTGAGGCACGGGTGAGAAGAAACCAAGAGAATGCCCGAAAAAAGGTATAACACCATGACATGGGATCAGGTGGCTACGATACTGCCATTCCGAAGTGGCAAAAAATGGAAGCGGACATTATTGCCAAGGGCATCGAACCAGAATCAGCCAAGTGGCCCCCACGCTCGAAGAATTGGTTTTTTGGTCATGTGGGAAGACTCGACCCACAGACCGGCTTGGCAGTGTATGGGCAAAAACTCGAAACAGCAGCACGCCGATTGGCTTTTGCTATAGAAGCTAAAGAGATTGGTGTGTTCAAGCCCAATAGAGAGAAGGATGAGATGACGTATGCCATCGGGACTGCTAAACACACTGGTCGAACCAGAGGCTTAGGACGCAACACTCCATGGGTTCATGGTTTCCCTAATGACAGGGAAACCTACCGAGGCCGCCAGAGAAGCAAGGAGGAGCAAGCAGCGCGGATTTCCTTACTAGCTAGTTACTCTCTCTCTCTCTCTCTCTCTCTCTCTCTCACACACACACACACACACACACACACACACACACACACATATATATATATATATATATATATATATATATATATATATATATATATATATATATATATATATATATATATAATCACTGGATATTGATGCTCATCGATATGGTCAATAGTAGATTGAAAATCTTAGACTCGTTGAGAAAACCGCAAACGGAGTATCAAGACATGATAGATATTATACAAGGGTAATTAATTTAGTTTCTCTATAACAACATATATATATATATATATATATATATAATGGCGCCGATCTCTCAACAATTATTAAAGGTTAAATTATTTTTTTATTTTATTGGGAGCAGGGTTTCGAAAAGGTTCATCGAGGAACAAAAAATAAAACATTGCAAAGCGTCACTGGATGTAATCGCACACAAAGTAAGTACTATAACTACACATTTATATTCAATTAACACCATATGATGATTTCAATTCACCCTAATTGATTTTTTTGTCGTAAAAGTGGGTTCTAAGGCAGGAACAGAGTAACAACAACTGCGGATACTATGTTTGCGAGTTCATCATGGCGTACTCAAAGAGAACTCCTGAAGAGCAACTCAAAGTACGTATATAAATATTTTTTCCTTTATATTATTTCGATCGTATATTTACAATTTCTTTATTGCTCTCATTTGTATAAGTAATTACATGAGCAATACACATACATATATATATATTAATACTTTTCCTTTAACTTTTATTGAAGACTGAATGGTTGAGGAAAAGAGTCATACGACTTGACCAACTTAAAGCAATTCGAGAGACTATAGCAGGATTTCTAAATGACCAGGTCATCAACCCCAACGGTGAGTTCTACAATGACCCGAACGAAACATGGATGCCAAATCTAGAGGAGTGAATTGCTAAGGACATAAACAATTTATATATCAAACATTTGTAATATATATATATATATATGCACATATTATATGTACATAAAATAACGTGTGTATATATATGATCATCATATATATTTGCATGTACGCGTATATTCGTTTGTTATTTATGTACAAAGTTCGAACAAAAACTTACGTGTGCGAAGTACACATATATATTACTATTAGCAGCATATTCGAAAATGTATTTTAATATCAAAACTAATCATTAAATGAAAAAAGAAACCAAAAATAGAAACCAGAAAAAGGAAAAAAAAAAGAGGGACATTTAGTCACGGTTGGTGTTTCCAACCGGGACTAAAGGCCCTGCCCCGTGGCGGTCCCTGGCCTGACCTGGAGGCCCCCTTTACTCTCGGTTGGTGTTTCCAACCGGGACTAAAGGCCCTTTAGTCCCGGGCGTCAAGCCGGGACTAAAGGAGGGTACCTTTAGTCCCGGATTGGTGCTCCTGGTTGGGAAACCGGGACTAAAGAGGTTTTCCAACCAGGAGCAAAAAGCCTTGATGCACTAGTGTTTATTTGTTCATGTTGAAAATGAAACGAATTTAAATTTCCCGTCCATTCGTCGCGTTCCAACAAATCAAATAAATTTTACAAAATTATGTTGGGTCACATATTATAAATCGTTGTGTTATATATACAATAAAATAAAATACATACGGTTGTACATGTGTCAACTGTGTGTCCCACCGCAATACATGTGTGTGTCCATGTCCATGTTATTAAAAACTTGAGAGCATGTTAGGAAAGTTAGATCATGCATGCATATTAGATATATAATACAAAGATATTTTCCTTGTATATCCTATTACCTCTTAGGACATAATATGTGACAATTGCTACTCTCATAGTTATTTGGATGTATCGTAGCAAGGCCCATTGTTGTTTAGAGAAAAATTAAATAGCTCTCCGTCCCTTGCTTTATATTATAAATAAAACTAAAGCATATGCTAGAAGATTCGTCACAAGTTTGGGTTCAAAGGATATTCTAGGCGCCCCATCATCACTAGCACAAAGGACAGCACATCTACTAGCCAAGGAATTAATAAATCAAGGTCACTACTGCAAACACATATATGGTTGACATATGCCCATGTGTATCGAGTTTATATGCCCATGTGTGTTGAATTGTGATGAGTGATTGTTAGAAGAGATGATCATGATTCGGTTGAGTTAGAGACTAACCCTAGCGTGAGTATGGGGCAACATGTCTCTTGGCTGTGTTGGTGTGCAGGTGTGGAGCACAGAGACTGTGGACAGCCATGGAGAAGGTCAAGTACAAACGTGTCGTGCCAATGCACTAGAGCGGTGAAGGACGGATGTGAGGCTTGGATCGAGAGACCAAGGTGGCCAGAAGACTGATCGTGAGTGGCTGACACTTCGGGACATCGACAAGCAAGTGTACATGCGGAGGAGTAGACCATGTTGACCAAATCAAGATGGCAATTGACCAAGTCAAGCAGAGGCACGACAGGACTTGGTGATCAGGCGATCAAGGATGGACGGTGACACGCGTCGAGATTATGGAGGAGGTGTAGCGGATACGCTTCTCCTGGTGTTTGGTGGTTTGGGGCTCAAAACCACCAGCGGACGGTTTTTTGGTTTGGGGGTCAAAATTCAGTTGGAGTTTAGGATGGACATGGAGGCAGCATGTGGCGTCATCATGAAGCTTGCGTCGAGGCGAAGCAAAGTGGCTGTCAGATGCACATATCTCAAGTTGGAACATTCTACCCCTGGGTTAAGTGGTTCAGCCAAAATATCTAAGAGTTTGTTGGTAATGTGTAATAGGCTTATAAATAAGATAGGAGATTGTCCCAACCAACCATCTCTCCTTAGATGTCATTCTATAGGTTCTCTCGATATCTAGTTTTACTCTTCAGTCCAGAGAGAGATCAACAGATGTGAGTTTGAGTCCCTCATTCTGTGAAATCTTGTCTTCGGTGTAAGACCAGACCTTGTGCTTCTTGATCTTGAGAAATAAAGAAAGTTCACCCCTGAAATTCGTGCTTAAGATGTGAAGTTGTGTTTGGTTGTGGTTTTCTTCTCCCGGTTTCGCTTGTTTTCGGTGTTTCGGTCCTCCTTTTGGTTTGGAGGTTTTTTAGTCATTTCTTGGGCATCACCAGATGCTATGACCCCTTGAGAACAAGTCTGCAAACCAGTTTGAGTTGATCTCTCATGAGCGTCAAGTTTGGTGAGTTTTCCTGTTCTTAAGAAAAACCTAATTCGGAGAACGGTTTGGTGATTTCCTGCCATTTCGATGGATGGTTTGAACTGATCTTATAGGAATACCTTCCTGGCCTCCCTCCCTACCTTAATGCAAAATCTCACTTCGACTGGATTTGATTTGGGCAACTTTGCACTTCTAGGAGAATGTTTTCGGAGTTCAGGCTGTGAATGTCGGCCAAGCTGACCCTCGACCTCGGCCTAGGCGCCACCCTGTCTAGGCCGGCCCAACAGCAGCACTGATTCTGGTCGCTTGTAGCCGGTCTTGGGCTCGGTGAGGGGCTTGGGCTCACTTCCAGAGCACGGCGAGACGTCCACAAGGGCCCAGCATTTATGGCCGGTCTCGGGACTGAGCGAGGCGCAGAGCAGCTGCGAGAGTCAATGGTGGACAAGGCATGCAGACATGCTGTCGCGTTCGTCACGACGGTTCAGGAGAGGCAGGGCACTCAAGCCATTGCACAGGGATGGAGCGAGGCAGAGGCACGACAGAGGGTTGCTGCGACGCTCGGTCGTGCAAGGCTTCGATGGCATTGACTGTGGTGGACGGTGGGTAGGGCACTGACGTGACCAAACGCGAGACAGAGCGAGGACAAGGCATTGACGCGCGAGGGGAGGCTGATGGCGGGTGGCGCGAGGCCGCGTCAAGCTCGGCACGCGAGCTCCGGCCAACCGGCGTTGAGGCGGGCAGGGAATGCGCAACCAGGTGGCGTTTCCAAGCCGGGCGACATCGCGGCGCGCGCAGAGAAGCTGACGGAGCGCTTTGCATATGATGCTGTTTTGGACGGGCATGTACGATTTCTGTTTAAGGGCGTCTCTAGGTATTTGGCTAGCTATTCTGACCAGGAAAAAAATAGAAGAGAGTAGTCACCGGTGATGAACAAATACCTAATTTATTTCACGTAGTCTAAGAATATGATAGAGGAATATGTGGGCCCAATAATATATTGAAAAATAAGAATGTATAAAATAGTCTTTGTTTTTGTCTCTCACGTCCACATAAGCTAGCTACATAGCTAGTACCATTGTGGACGCCCTAAGAGCAACCCAATGTATTTGGATCAACCAGTTTATATAGGTGAGTCCCGTAACAGGGGTCTATAGTTAAGCTACAAGCCGCAATGTATCTAGACTTGAAGGCTTGGGTCCCACAGCTACATGCACAAGCCAATAGCTCCTTGTCTCATATGTAAAGTGCAACTAGCATTTTTATTGTCTTATGGGCTGACCATATTGCTATGGGTATCTTTGAGTATTTCTTTCTTATGGACCACTGTCACAATGTTCCAGCCACCTGTATTAAATTTCATAAAAACTACTTTCTGGCAACATTGTAGTTGCTCTAAGGATCGAGATTAAATGAGCAACGGTTGGAGAGTTACAGGATGAAGGGTTTGTCAGCCCGTCGACCTAAGTTAGGTCGACGGTGATAGTTTACGTTTTAGGGCGTTTGAGGCTTGGGTCTATTTGGACCCCCTCCTCTAAATATTAGAACTCTAAAAGGTTTAGAGCACTCTCACTTTTGAGCTTTAAAACTCTAATGTAAGGTGGGTTAAAATTTAGAGGTAACTTTAGATCATTTTTTTTGAGCTTTAGTTCTAAAGTTTAGAGGAGAAAATCCAAACATGCCCTTAGTTTTTATTTGGTCAAAACCTGCTCTAAAGGTCTCCCAACCGCAGTCAAGTCCAACTACTAAGGTTATGCTACAACTTTGCTTGAGGCGTCGAACTCGGTTACTAGGTAAAAACAAGAGAACTAGGCTTGCCAACGTTGAAGTGTCAGCTGAAAAACAGGAGTTAGAAAAGACCAAGTCTGCGAGCTTTTTCAGAATTTGATTCAGTTTTTTTTTTTTTTTTTGTGAACAGAATTTGATTCAGTTTTGGAAGTTTGAAAGAAATTGTTTTTGGTCAAAACTAAGTCCAAACTTTTGTGTTATGTCAGATTTTGAGATTTGCCCTAGCATTTTTAGATTTGGAAAAATCTGAAGTGTCTTAATAAAACTTTATTTAATTAACACTCAAACATACCATCACACAACAAAACGAAAGCTTATCATTTTGCCTATTTTCTTATTTTTCTATCAACAACATGCAGGTTTTATCGCATCCAATCCAACACGAGCTTGTCTACTTGCAATTATTTGCAAATGGACCTGTAACACTAACAGGTGTCCTCTCTCTATAAGGGGCAGACGATAGGTTGTATAGTCAGTCATCGAGCCAACCACAGGAGCCTGGATGCGGATGCATGAACAAGGAACTTGGAGCAAATGAGTCGAAAGGGCCAGAACAGCAGCACTGATTCTGGTCGCTTGCAGCCGGTGGAGGCGACGAGTGGATTTGCTCCGGCGACGAGTGGTCAGGTGCCTCTTTTTGGTCAGGCATATCTTGTTCCATGGGTGCAGCTTGAAACGTTTTCAGCACATTGGCTTCAGGAAAGATGATATGATTCCTTGCAGGAGTTTGTAGTTTCCTTACGATCTCATGTTTCCTGTAAAAAAGGTTCACAAAATTCAGTAACGCTGCAGGGCAAAACAGAGGTAACGGGAGAAGAAGGGTAATTAAGCATATGAGTGACGAAGGTATGGAAATTAGCATACATGCAGAATATCAAAATTCGATGCGGAAGCATGTTCTTCCACGCCCTTCGCATGGCACCCTTGGGACCCTTCTTCGGTTTGAAAAGGATATCACTGCAAAAAAGGTATACGAACTGTTAGGAAAAAGTCTCCTGAATACATCTCCAAGTATATGTATATCATGGGAAACAGACCTTGGCAAGCACTTCCGGTGGTAAACAGTTGGGCAGCGTCTGCAGACAGCAAACTGCATACTCTTATCAGTCTTATTCTCTACTTCCTTGCACACAATACATTCATGCATAGGACAAGAGAATCCCTCTCCGGCAGCGACGTGGAGCTCAAAAAGCTCTTGCCTGTGGTGGCTATCTGGGTATAGCATTTGAGCAACACATTTTGGGTGGTAAAAGCGTGCACAATCGTCATGCTCACATTGGAATACCTGGCAAGCAATGCAGAAATCAGAATTAGATCAAGGAAAGGGATTATTTCCCTTTGTTTTTTTTTTTACCTTCTGTTTCACCTCTTCAGAAGTAAAAGTTACTAGGTTTCAGCAAATAAACATGACCAAATTTACCTCAAGTTGTGATGATGTGGCATCTGAAGACCCCAACGATCCACAAACGAAACACTGATGCTGCTTGTACTGGCAGTTCTTGCATATAAAATCTTCCTTCTCGATTATGTTCTGAATTATCAATGAGAAACATGGAGCAACTCTGTTAATTTTATTAGAGATATATACAAAAGTAAAGAGTAAACTTAAAGAACGTGGCAACTCAAACACAGGACATACCTTTGCCTCTTCTATAGTTAGCCCAAGTGTTTTGATGCAATTATGTTTGTTATCAAGGTGGAAAGACCTCTGACAACAACCTTCGCAGCTAAAAACATCCAGCAGAAAAGGGATATTAATTAGTATTCAGAAACGGAACTAGAATTTTGTTTACGCATTGCTTCTGAATATATATGATATTTATCCAAGTAAAGGAGAGGAAATACATCAGTGAAACTTTATAATGGATAAACACTTACCAAGTTAGATTACCACCATCGTCACAAATTGCACAAACATCCTCTCCCTGCAACAAGAGCAAATTAATCCTAGCTTTGTCAAAAAGATAATAACCACACACAAGCAAAAAAAGGACAGAAGAATAGTTAACTTATGAAGAAGACAATAAACATGAAAATCTGAGAAGCAGTTTCAAATAAAAGGCGTGTATATGTGGCCATCTTGACGTGCTTCAACTTTTGTAGCCAATAAACAGACTAAGTTTTGGTCGAGACTAAAAAATATTGAGTAAATCATACTCCAAATTAACTCCTCTTTGGGGCTTGGGCCACCCATATTTTCAATAGAAAAAAGATGTGGCGCAAACAGGAGTTTTAAACATAATTTTTTCTCTGCAGGTTTGGGCCGAAATCCTGGCACATAAGGCATGCTGAAAGAACTTGTTAAAACATGACAAAGAGAAGTAATAAACCCTAGTAACCTTGTCCGTTCCTAATCCTGCAGCCTTGAGCATGTTTCTCTTTCGCTTGAACTCACGAGCCTTGTTCAGCCTCCGGAGCTCCTCCACGGTTGCCTTTTTGCGAGCCATGGTTTCGTCCAAGAATGGAGGCCGGGGCTCGGTCGGTCTCCTGTGGTCGGAACTATGCCGCAGATGTTCGTCGGATCTCCGGAGTCCCTGCACCGAGGCAACGATGTTCAGGTGACTGAAAGAGAGGCTAATCGAGCCGATATACAGAACGACGGATCGACTGATCCAAGGGAAGGAGCAGGCGTTCCATACCGACGAACGAGCTAGGGAACCAACCAATGCAGGTGGACCCGATCCTGCCGGACTCCAGGCGGCGGCAGCGGCAGCGGCAGCGGCGGCGATCAGGACACGCTGCTGGTATGGTTTGGAGCACCGCGCGCGGTAAGAGGGGAGGCGGCGGCAGGATTTCAGGAAAAACGCGATATATGGCCGTCAACTACGCAAGTCGCCTCCTGTTAGAACTCGGTGCATACCAACTTTGAATATATATAGGGGAATTGTTAGCGCCCGCACGTCCGATCCGAACGTCAGCGTCCGGACGCTCGAGCCAGTTGCGCCTGACATGGCAGCCCCTTGGGTTTGCTTCGGTGGACAGCTTCTTAGAGTCTTTTAGAATCTTTTACGCTGTTTACGCGGCGAAATTTCGTAATTTTCTTTAACGAATAGGTCCCCCTTGACGGTTTTCTGGATAAATATAAATCCTGCTGAAAACACAGATTTACCAAAACTCGTGGAATTTATTAATTTAAATCCATATACCTATATTTGGTGATGGAATTAAGTATAAATGCAGGTTATGTTTATGGTTTATAATTAATGTTAACGACCATCAACACGCACTCGCATGTGTCAGCGTACGTCATGTGTGACCGGACGCAGGCCTGCATGTCCGGTCACAAACACTGTTCAGCGTCCGAACTAAAGACCGAGCTACGCCCCTCTAAGCCACTCACCGGACGCACCTAGCGCCGAGTCCGGTCAGTTCGTGACCAGCGTCCGGTCAATGCAAAATAGCACCTCCTCTTCTCCAACTTTGCCACCATTGCTTAAATATGCCAACCACTAAGTGTATCATCTTTTGCACATGTGTTAGCATATTTTAACAAACATTTTCAAGGATGTTAGATCTTCACTAGATCTAAATGCATATGCAATAAGTTAAAACATCTAGTGGCACTTTGATAACCGCATTTCGATACGAGTTTCACCCCTCTTAATAGTACGGCTATCTATCCTAAATGTGATTACACCCACTAGGTGTCTTGATTACCAAAACATAATGACCCTATGAATTTCACCTTTGCTTGAGCCCATTTTATTTTTCTCTTTCTTCTTTTCCAAGTCCGAGCACTTGATCACCATGGCCACTCCACCATTACCATGATCTTCTCTATTTGCTACATCACTTGAAATGTGTTACCTATCTCATAATCACTAAAGCAAGTAGGTTAGCACTTAGGGTTTCATCAATTTCCCAAAACCAAACTAGAGCTTTCAGATGTGCACTGGTGCGGAGCAAGAGCTGAGCAGTGGTGGTGAGCAGGAGCGGCGATGACGAACAACAGCAATGAGGACAAGAAAAGCTATGTGTGTGGGGGGAGAGGGGGCGATGGGGGTGGGGGTGTTGGGATAGGGGTTGCTTGCTCTTTGCGTAACTTTTACGACATGCGGGAATTGAACTTTCATCAGTTCCGCGCAGGAGGGTTCAAATGCGGGATTGGAAATTCTGCAACTAAGCGGCGGTGAATGCACAGTACCATCACCAACGGTTGGTTCCTAGTACCACTCGGAGACCTCCGTATGATACAGTGATGAACAGTAAGGCACACAATTTTAACGTTTGGCATTGAAAAAAAGTGAAACTGCGCACTTATAAAACTAAGAAAAACATAATTTCGGTACTCAGATTGAAAGGAAGCCAACTTGAGTTTGATGGTAAATAATAAGGCACACAGATTTATATTGAAAGATAGCTAAACTGTGCACTTAGAAAACATAAGGAAAGCACAATCCCAGTACTCTCGAATTGAAAGGAATCCAACTTAAGTTCCATACATTCATACTGAATAATTAGGTCGACACTACCAAACTGACAAGCTTGCCGAAAGCTAAAATACAGATACTAATTAGGCCGACACTATACAAAAGTTAAAAGGCCTTCATATGTACATCATTGGTTGTATAATTAATTATTCTCCATGTAGATCCTAGTCAACCTCCATGGGATTATTGTGAATCTCCATAAGATCCTGCAGATCGTTGTCGACCCCCATGGGATCGTTGTCAATCTTCATGTCATCCCAAGCCTTGACCACTACAACCCCGTCCACATCTATTGGTACACTTTCATTTAGCTCATCGACTTTGTTCACCAAGTACTGATTCGGTGAACCAATACTGAGGACAATAAGGCTCACAAGCTACACTCCACGGAGATAAAAGGCCACAAACTCCAAAACGAGAAGATGCATTTTCATCTGTAGATCCAAGAAAATTACTGTAGCTAGGTTAAAGGTGAAGGAGAAGAGAGCACGAGAGAGCAATACAAAGGAATATAGAATCCGGTGAAGGAGCAGATCCAGTAGAGTTACCTTAGATCCAGATGGAGCAGAGAAGTAGGGACGACACGCTAAAGATTTGTGCTCAAACCAAACCTTATATTCCTTATTTCATTGGAAAATGCCCGCTTACAACTGTGATTAATAGTTCTCCACTGGGCGCCATCAGCCTGGTGCCGCAACTTTTTATCATTCACTCGAACTTCCGCATGCCACCTCATCAGTTTGGCTATCTTTGTTGTGGCAAACAAACGCTTCAAATGAGGAATTATAGGGAAACACCACATCACCTTCGAGGTCGGTCTTTTCTCACGGCCAGCTTGCATCATGGCATCATTGCCAGTTTTGTATCGTGAGGCATGGCACCGAGGACATGAATCCAAATCTTTGAAATCTCCGCGAAACAATATGCAGTCATTGGGACAAGCATGTATTTTCTGTACTTCGAGTCCCAATGGGCAGATCATTTGCTTGGCCTCATACGTGTTCTGAGGTAACTCATTCGATCTTGGAACAAACTTCTGCAGTAGGGATAAGACAACATTGAACCTAGTGTTTGACATTTTATTCCTTGCTTTCATCTCTAGAAGCAAAATATTAGCTTCCAACTTTGTCACAGTTAGGCCTGGGCGTTCGGTTAACCGAAACTGATCGGTTTGGTTCTTCGGTTTATGACATAAATTCGGTTCTCTACAAATAGGAACTGGTCGGTTCTTCGCAAATCTTGGAACCGAGCAAAATTGGTTTCGGTTAGTTTGGTTCGGTTCCAGGTTCCGACCGAACTAACCGAGGATTTACACAAGCAGCAAAAAAAGAATAGAAAAAATAGGAAAAAAAGATTTTTAAAAAAGCACAATGCCGAGATTTTAAAAAATGTGAGGGTGTGATGCTTTGAGGGGGTGTCATCCACCTTTTATGTCTAGGGTTAAGTTGGTATTAGGCCTAGGTTGTAAGGTTTATTGGGCTTATTTGTGAATTTCGGTTCCTTCGGTTATTTCGGTTAACCGAGCCCAGGAGCCGAAATTTGATCAGTTAATTTGGTTCCTAAGAACTGAGAACCGAACAGCTAACCGAAACTTTCGGTTCTAGTTCTTTCGGTTTCGGTTCCAGTTCTTTCGGTTTGGTTTTTGGTTCTCGGTTATTTTTGCCCAGCCTTAGTCATAGTTGAACCATTGTATAGCGGAGTTTTTGCATGCTTCCTCATCTCCTCCAACTTCTTTTGGTTTTTTCATCAAGGAAATATGGCTTCCTAGCATAAATCATCTGGTCTAGAGCATCTACCACTTCATTATATGCCAAACTCTCGTTCCCCGGGTGGTGAAGGTTTCTTTGACACCTTCATTCACAGTCTCTAGGACCGTCTCATTCTCGTTCACGTGTGCCCTATTTCACCTACATTTGCATCCCTGTTGTGATTCTATATACCCGTTGAAGCTTGTTCGTCAGGTGGGTTCTCGCCTTCTCCCCCATGTTTTGTCCAAACCATATAGTTTGGCATGAAACCCCTACAAAGCAGATGACCCCTGATCAGCTCCATGCTATCCCACTGCTTACGATTTTTGCAATCCCTACATGGGCAGTTTATGAAACCAAGAGCCTCAACATTATGCTCCATGTAAGTATTCATGGCATTGATAAACGTGTCAAGGCCTTGCATGAATGTAACTGAACTATGATTCATATACATCCATCCATGATCCATCTATGTACAACAAAGGCAAATCTTATAGCATGAAGAAATAAAAAATGAACGTGGAGGTCCCATTGAGCAAGAACATCAATAACACAGTCATAAGCATAATAGCAAGAATCAAGTAGTTGAATCTATGAAGAAACTTTTGTGGACCACGCATCGGTTAAGTGATGAGCCTGGCTTCGATTCGGACATAGCCTTCAATAGATATCGGGGAACTAGCAATGGTCGAGGAAAGGGGAACAATGGGATTCGCTTTGGGTATGGCTATGGCAGCAGGATAGCTTTAAGTAAGGCAACCAACGCCATCAACCCCACGGTGGAAACTAGCCTTTACCACCGCCTGGATATGCAATCCGATGGGGAAATACTCTTTACCGCTGGCTTTCGGCATTGGAAAGAATGGACATCGCACCAAATGTCGTTATATCTGGCATAGGGGTCATACGGAAGTGTGAGCAGCATGGCCCATCAAACACTGGTCTGTTATGACCCTGTATGGACCAATTTCGAATTCTGAAAAACTAGCCTATTTAGATCCCACCCAGTTTACAAAGCCAGATTCTTAAAAACTATGAAAAACTAGAGGGATCCAAACAGGGCCTAAGTTGATAGATTTGTAACGAAATTATCATCAATTTGCTCTATTTCTAAACATTTTGAACAAAATAGTTTATAGGCCACTAAAAACTTCGGTCCAACAACATGACATAACACTAAGAGCGATGATAGCAAAAGAAAGAAGCATTGGTTAGACGAGAATTTTTGTTTATTAATTTATAAAATATATAGATACATTTCCAATGAGTGGTTGTACTCATCCACAAAGATAATACACCTAAAAATAATCCTCTCAGAGTGAGGAGATGGTCGCCTTGGTCGCTTGGGAGGAGGCTCGTCATCATTCGTCGACGTCATCGTCCTCGGGCTCGTCGTTGTCATCGTCCTCCTCCTCGGTGTCCTCCTCCTCCTCGGTGTCAGAGCTCCTGTCAAGAATCAAATTAGGATCCATGTAATCCCTGGAGGCCTCCTCAAACGATGAGTGATGCTGGACCTCATCCTCGTCGGAGGACGAGTCATAGCTAGGAAACTTAAAAAAAACAATCCGCTGACATGGTTCTAGTCTGATGGAAGAATGGGATGAACATGGAAGACGGGTGGTTTCAGAGGGTAGCGGGCTTGAAGAGTATGTAGAGTGGGCTAGTGGGGGTGTTGGTACATCGTTGGGTGTTGGGACACACTCTCATTTACTCACCATCAATATTTACCGCCGGTACACCAAACGATCATGTAGGTGCGGTGGCCATAACACGTATCTCAGTCGGCTCGGCGTTCCAAACGACGATAGAATTCAACCCCACTACCACCGCCACATTGATGGTTTTCAACTATCGGTTTCATTCCTTACGAGGCCTCCCTATCGGTCCAACCGATGGTGGAAGTATCACACCATCGCTTCTATCGCTATGGCAGTGAAAGTGGCCAAAGTGAAAAATCAATCTATAGCAGTGAAAGTTTGGGCCAAATGGGCCAGCTGGGGGGTGCGGCCACAACCTGGCCAGGTCCAAACTGGCCCAACTTCATTGGGTGGCCTCCTATTATCTTCTAGACTTGGCCCAGGGAGTTTGGAGCTGAGTTGAGTTGTTTTGACTTGGGTTTGCCCTTGTTCTCCACCTGGTTTGGGCCCTGATTTGCTGGTAGTGGGCCTTCTCCCCCTTGTGCCCATGTTGGATGATTGTTTTGTTGTTTTTCTTGTGTACTTTAAGCATATTTTTGTTGGCATTCCGGCATGTCCTCCTGCAAATGATAAATCACCAAACCTTGTGGAACTTGTTAGTTATAATCCCTAGTTCTAAGTTTAGTGTTCATTTGAGCATATTTTTATGAAAGTTGGCAGTTAGAAATATGGGTTAAGGACTGCCAACACTGTTGACAGTTGTTAACATCAATCATAAACCATGAATATAACCTGTATATATACTTAATTCCATCACCAAACATAGATCTAGGGGTTTAAACTAATAAATTCCACAAGTTTTGGTGACTCTGTTTTTTTAGTAGAGTTTATTCAGAAAACCGTCAAGGTGGACCAATCGTCGGATTAAATCATATTGATCCACGATGAAACCGACTTGGAAAGACTTCAGAACACTCCAGAAGGCAAACCACTGCAACAAAGACCGAGGGGCTGCCACGGCCGGCCTGTGGGACCCATGGATCAGCCTTCGCTTCAACGTCGGTTCTCACCGCCTCTATGGATCAATCTTACACCATTGCTTAAGGTCGGTTCGATCCGAGGGCTCAAATTTGATGATAGACCCCTGGTTCCACTATATAAGAATGATCCGAGGGGGATCATTCTTATCTCAGGATCAGATGATCGCATTCAAGAGAGATTAGTCCTCTAGTAGGCTCTACTCTTATTGTACCTAGAAAATAGTGAGTTAGAGAGTGAGGGAAGAGTATGGAGAAAGTACTGGCTTGTCGGTGCTACCTCTACGGCTTGTACTTTGGTGGATCCAGGCTTCACCAAGTCTGCATCTGAGATATTTCTAGTAACTAATTTCTATTTAAAATAAGTATTGTGCTCTTTTGTTCACGGGTTTATAGTTCTTTTGAGTACTCTAGTTCTTGCTAGCTGGATTAGAGTAGTAATCGTTAGCATAAGCATGGTGCTTAGGCTATTGGCTACCTGTGTTTGCTCCCTGCTCCCTAGTTGTGTGGTAGTAGTGGGTGATGATAGCCCCATCTATCCTTTATAGTCCACTCTGAATTGAGCAGGTTCTTAAATTAGTGGGACTGTAGTCGTGCCAGCAAAGTTATCTATTAGTGGTGCTTTACCGTCTAAGCGACATCTCGAAGTGAACACTAGAATCATAAGCCTTACTTTGCATAGGGTCATAACCATAAGAATCCTCTCTTCTCATACTTATACCTTGATTGCTATCCCTAGACAAACTAGTATTTAGACAACACACACACGTTTCCCTGTAGATACAATACTCGATAATACTCTGAGTGAAAACTACTTCGGTACCCATGCGCTTACGGATTTTGTCTGTCTGCCACCACAGGTATCTTTTATTTCTTTTTAAGCATGGATAACATCATGCCTATTAATCAATTCACTGCTCCCACGGGCGTCCAACTAGAGCCACCGGAATCTTCAAAACCTATCCTTACACCTGGCTATGAGTTACGTCCGTGTTTAATAAATATGGTCCTAGGAACAATCATTCTCAGGAGAAGGCAATGAAAATACATATACCCACCTATGAGAGTTTGAGCAAACTTGTGCATGCTTGCATATCGTAGGCATGTCACATGAAACCTTAAAGTAGAAGCTATTTCCATTCTCCTTGACTGGGAACAGCTAAACACTGGTATACCCAAACCGTAGGGAGTGTAGTAAGAGATTGGGAAGCCTTATGCTCTAGCTTTTGCTTATCTTTCTTTCCCATCTCTAGAGTGCTTAGCCTTTGAATAGAGGTTCTATCTTTTAAACAGAAAGAAAAAGAATCTATTGGTGCGTCATGGGCGTGTTTTAATGACCTAGTCAATTCTGGCCCCGACCATGCCATTCAAGACCCTACGCTTTTACAACACTTTTATATGGGTCTTAGTGGGGAGACCAGCATAGTTTCTTGATATAGCTTCTGGAGGTGCCTTCCTACATTGTTCTGCTAGTGAAGGGAGAAAATCCTTAGAAAAATCCTAGATAACACCCCCTACACCAGGGTTCATGACGATAGCCTAGAAGATGTAGTTGAGAAAACTCCTGAAGTAGAACCTTTGATAGTTGAGCCCGAACCTTTAGCTACTCCACTTGAAGCCTCAACAGTCCTCCAAGTTCCCAAACCACCGAAGGAGGAAGAAAGTCCACCTTTGGAAAAATATGTTTGAATTCGAGGAAGATCTTTTCTCTGACTTTGGAAACACCTCGAATTATTATGCAATAAGGAAATATTCGGCACCACCAGCACCTAACCAGCATCTTCCTGACCCAACCAAAGAGAAGTTCCTTAAAAAGACTGTGAAGGAGTTGACAACAATCATAAGCAATGAGTGGTTGGGAGAATCCAAGCTTTCTCCTGAAGTTATTCGTTTAGATTCAACCTCTATCTCCATTCGTTATTAGATTTGTAAAACCTCCTTCAATGCTTGTTATAATCTAGTTGTAGGAGTAAATTTTATGTCTAAATCTTTTGCACATACCCTTCCTGAAAATATACACTTAACTCCAACAACCAAACTATTAAAAAGTCTCTTAGGGCAAATCCTTCCTAGTGAAGGAATTTTTCACCTCATCCCTATCAAAGTAGACCAAACCAAGGTGTATCTTAGTTTTTATGTTTTCGATATTTGAGAGTTCGACCTTTTAATAGGGCATCCAATAGAGAGACTCCCATATGAAGGAAGAAAGGGGAGTATAAATGTAAGTCTCGAGAAAAGCATAAACCTTTCTATTCCCATTACTCGCTCGTTACATGTTAAGACAGAGATGAGTCCCGAGCAAGATCTAGTGGAAGAGATTATGGCAGCATCTCTCCTGGAAGCCTTCGACAAAGATCTCGAAGAAGACACCCAAGATTTCATCCAAGAAGAAGAAGAACCACGAGATCCTTTCCCTTTGGATGAAACTCAAGAGCCACCAAAACCCCCCAATTATGCTCAAACTCCTTCCTTCAGGTTTGAAATACGCTTTTCTAAACAACTGATAGGGAGTCTCCTATGATTATTAGCGATAAACTCTCTAAGGACGAGACCCTCTTGCTCCTTACCATTTTAGAAAAGCATCGCTCTGCTTTTGGCTACTCACTCAAAGACCTCAAGGGAATTAGTCCTGCCCTTTGCACCCATTGCATTCCCATAGATCCAGCATATACACCTTCTAGGGATCCCCAACGTAGACTTAACAATGCGATGAGAGAAGTTGTCAAGAAATAGGTTTTGAAACTTTTGCACACAGGGATAATCTATCTCGTGCCTTATAGTGTGTGGGTAAGCCCGGTACAAGTTATACCAAAGTAAGGGGGCATGACTATGGTAAAAATGAAAAAAAAATGAATTAATCCCACAACGAACAGTCACACGATGGCGGATATGCATTGATAACCAAAAACTTAACAAGGCAACAAAGAAAGATCACTGCCATGTTACCCTTCATTGATGAGATGTTGGAACTGGCTTGCAAAACATTCTTTCTTCTATTTCCTTGATGGGTATTCAGGTTACCATCAAATCCCGATCCATCCTGATGACCAAAGCAAAACTACCTTTACATGTTCATATGGAGCTTATGCTTATCATAGAATGTCTTTTTGACTATGTAATGCTCCAGCTTCTTTTCAAAGATGCATGATGTCTATATTTTCTAATATGATTGAAGAAATCATGGAAGTTTTTATGGATGATTTTACTGTTTATGGAAAAACTTTCAATGATTGCTTAGAAAATTTAGACAAAGTTTTGCAAAGATGTAAGAAAAAGCATTTAGTCCTTAATTGGGAAAAATATCACTTTATGGTCAGAGAAGGCATAGTGCTGGGACACTTAGTGTCCAAACTTGGGATTGAGGTAGATCGAGCTAAGATAGAAGTAATAGAATAGCTACCTCCTCCTACAAACATCTAAGGGGTATGAAGTTTTCTTGGTCATACGGGGTTCTATCATCGTTTTATAAAAGATTTTTTCTCAAATTGATAGAGACCTGAGGGGTTGCCATGTGGGGTCGGCTGGCCTATGGGACCCATGGGTCAGCCTCCGCTTCAACATTCAGTTCTCCACCGCCTCTATGGATCAATCTTACACCGTTGCTTAAGGTCGGTTTGATCTGAGGGCTCAGATTTGATGATGGACCCCTGGTTCCCCCTATATAAGTCCACCCATACCCCCCTGGATCATCCTCATCTTAGAATCAGATGATCGCATTCAAGAGAGATTAGTCCTCTAGTAGGCTCTACTCTTATTGTATCTAGAAAATAGTGAGTTAGAGAGTGAGGGAAGAGTATGGAGAAAGTACCAGCTTATCGGTGCTACCTCTACGGCTTGTACTCTGGCGGATCTAGGCTTCTCCAAGTCTACATCTGAGATATTTCTAGTAACTGATTTCTATTTAAAATAAGTATTGTGCTCTTTTGTTCATGAGTTCATAGTTCTTTTGAGTACTCTAGTTCTTGCTAGCTAGATTAGAGTAGTAATCGTTAGCATAAGCATGGTGCTTAGTCTATCGGCTACCTATGTTTGATCCCTGCTCTCTGGTTGTGTGGTAGTAGTGGGTGGTGATAGCCCCATCTATCCTCTATAGTCCACTTCGAATTGAGCAGGTTCTTAAATTAGTAGGACCATAGTCGTGTCGACAGAGTTATCTATTAGTGGTGCTTTACCAGTCTAAGCAGTGTCCCAAAGTGAACACTAGAATCATAAGCCTTGCTTTGCATAGGGTCATAACCATAGGAATCCTCTCTACTCATACTTATACCTTGATTGCTATCCCTGGACGAACTAGTGTTTAGACAACACACACGTTTCCCTATGGGTACGATACTCAATAATACTCTGGGTGAAAACTACTTCAATACCCGTGTGCTTGCGGGTTTGTCTCTGTGTGCCATCACAGGTGTCATCAAACACCCACCACATACGCCTCCTCACTTCCAACTTCTTCTCCTTTGTAAATGTGCCAACACCACCAAGGTGTACATCACCATGTGCAAGTGTGTTAGCAATTTCACAAACATTTTTCAAAGAATTATTACTCTTTTCACCACGTCCCTCGATCCTAGCAACGCATGCAAAGTTAGATCACTCGAGTGGCACTAGATGACCGATATGCAAACAAGTTTGCCCCCCTTGATAGTACGACCATCTATCCTAAATCTGGTCATGCACTTCTCTACACAACCTTTGACCGGTGAAACAAAATGCCCTAAAAATATACCTTTGCCATGCACATTCCATTTCATCTCCTCCAATGTTGATGCAACACATGCACCAACCTTGATTAACAAATGGCATGATCCACTTCATATCATCACGTGACCTTATTGGTTCATCGATCTTGACCTCACTTGCTCTTCACCATTGCTTCGGTCCATCGGCGCCAAGTCTTTGCTCAAGCTTCCCCGCCACGCGGTTTATCACTTCAAAACCTCCGATTTGTCCTTCACACTTGCAACCGGTCCTCAAGCCAAGCCTCATCTTGATCTTCTCCACCAAGTCACATGACTCCATGTCATGTCTCATATGCAATGAGCTCCTTCATCACATGTGTGAGCTTTGCAACATCTCCAAGCCATTTTCACCTCCATGCCATGTGTTGTTCACACCAGTGTACCTAGAAACTAATCACTTGTGTATCTAACATAAACACATATTAGTCCACCTAGGTTGTCACTCAATTACCAAAACCAAACAAGGACCTTCCAGGTGGGCCTATAATTTTAACAACTTTCCTAACAATGTGTGATGGAATACAGAGATAAGATTTATAGGGTTGTCACCACCTACTGGCTGCTATAAACAATCTATGCGCCAAGCAGCATACACAGACAAGATAAAAGTCTAGACACCATGTCTACACTATAACTCACAACTCTAACCCTGTGCCACTAAGTTTCATTAGCGAGGCTAGAGCACTTCTACAAAAGTAAAGCGAATGTAACCGTGAACAAATTAGATATCAACTTACCAGAATGTGTAAGACTATGTATAGAATGTGTAGCACCTCCTTTGTAGTCATGACTTGAGAGTGAATGGGTGCCCCTCTATTTATAGTGGTTGGAGGTTGGCCCATGGATCTAGGTGACCTCCATCCTCTCACATTGGATTAAACCGCCATAAGATGGAGGGTAGTGATCAATTGCACATGTGCTTCCTTGCATGGATGAGGATTGACATCAGTGAGAGAAATGTAAGCTGGATTGGATACCAAAGGGAGGCTTCCTTAGCTTCTTCCCTCTAGTGAGTGTATGAAGTGGTGGGGCCACATGGAATTCTCCAAAAATCGTGGTCCTTTCAATCCATGTGAAATGCAACATGCCGTCTAGAGGAAACACACTATGCATCCAACAATTGGGGCACTTGGGAGTGTGTTTCCTCACTGCACACCAGTATTGAGCTCATGTGGCCTAAATAAGGGGTCAGGCTCCCAAGGCCAATCGGGCCCATCTTTTGCACACAGCCTCTAGAAGCCAAACACATCATGTTGGCACGTCTAGGTTAACAAAGTGCCACACTTGAGGGTCGGCCAACCCACCCAAGTTGGGGCCACAACCTTGGTTTTCTTCCATTTTGCCCATACATTCAAATAGAGAACATGTACATGTGGAACTAAGTTATTTGAACCAAAAATCATTCATGCTTTGCTTGTCTCCTTTAATTGTGACACTTTTGTGACCACTTTTGAAGAGTTTTCAGCAAACTAAGCATAGATCACATGTACTCCTCAAATGCTCAAATCGTTCAATAGTGTATAATTCTTTACCAATACATAGCATTGTATTGTCTTCTTTTTTCTTTCTACTTCTACAAGGCTTATGCGGAGCTCGAGTAGGGATTAACATGAGTGCATACTTACATTGCATATATTGTAAAGCCAAAGTTCAGATCATGAAGAAAAATGTCATACTCTTAGATTAAGATGTGCATAAGTGAAAAATAATGATAACCTGAGATAGCTTGTACATACCCTCTGTTAGAAAAAAGAATGCTACGTACATACTTCATCACAAAACAGAATGTTATATACATACTTCGGCCTGTTTGGCAACTCGAAATGTTTCGAATTCTTGCGAGAATCGGTAGAATCACTACCAAACATGTTAGATGAGAAATGTTTCACTCGAGAATCACTAGAAACATTTCTCGTTTTTATGCCTAGCAAGGAGAAACACATGTTTGCTGGTTTTGCGTGATTCTGATTCTTGGCCCCCTTTTGTATTAGCAACAATAACTTTTAGTTAGTTCTTTTTAAGTGAAATAAATTAAAATAAATTGTATTTAAGTTGTCCTTCGCCCACAAAAAGTTCTAAAATTTTTAGAAGAATATTTGTATTTATATGATTTGTTTTAAAAAATATTTTTTAATCAGAATCCAACCTACCAACCAAACGGTTTCACAACGTAATCTTGATTCATCACTCGAAACGTTTTTTAAGAGAATCTGAAACTGAAACGTTTCTACGAGAATTTATATCCCTACCAACATCACAAACCAATGTCTTCAAGAAACTACCTCCGTCTGAGATATAGATGTAGCTTTTACATACGTCCCCAATGTCTTCGAGAAACTACCTCCGTCTGAGATAACTACAGATGTAGCTTTTACATCCTCCTCGAGAAAAGGAATAGAGTTCTAGCGTAATATGCATAGTACCAAGCCACATTATTTTAACTAAGTTTATACAAAAATATCAATATTTATTATGCCAAATAAATATCTAGTCCTTTTTACAAACTTATTAGTCCAAATTTCAAATGTTTAACTAAATATAAAAATAGAATTGCATCATTTCTAAAAGGAGGCAGTAAAACATAAACACACTTACTACATCGTCCAAGTCAGGGTGTTTTTTCCACCAAACATTGATGTTGGGCCTGCCATGCAGCTTGCAGTAGAAAAGGGATGTCAAGTAGATGTGTCTTGCTCGAATATTGGGCTTTTGCATTAAGTTGGCTTCCCTCAATTTCTGGCTTCTTCACCCTGATAGTAAGTCGATTAAGCTAATGAAAAAAGTTCATGTAACAATTGATGTAGAAAAGAATAGACTGGTACCAGGTATTCGGCCAGGTTTTGTATAAAGCAGAGGGAGGGAAGAGATTTTACTATACATAGAGCGGTAGTCTGCAACTGCAACCGTGCATCGGCAAGGCTGACTGGAAAACAATGAAAGTGCAATAAATTTCAACAGTTCAAGACATTCTGAATTCTTCACATATTACATGGTTTTAGTGTTGATGGGTCTTACCGTTTTCTTTTTTTGTAAAAACATATAAGTCTGCAGGTGAAGTTGAAGCAAAATACATTGTCAAAACAAATATAATTAGTGTGAGGAAGATTTATTATTGTGCTGCTGCATAAAACGTGTGCAATTGTTAAAAAGACAGCTTGCTTTCTCATTGCTTATGAAAGAACAAAGTACCATATTATGTATGTGACAGTATGTAGGTATTGAACAAATGGGAGACAAATTCAGAAGGAGCAAGCTCATAATGCAAGAATAATAGGAAACTTATATAACTGAAACTGAGCCTGAATCTATGGTGAAATTATTTTCATTCATCACAGGATTATATTGGATGTTTACATAAATTTCGAGCACCTTTTTGAAGCAACAAAGTGATCATCAATCGTTGGTTTCAAGCACCGCTATGAACTCAGAATTTTTTATAAAAGTATATATCAGTACAATACTCCAGATTTACAGAGAATCAAAATAGGGCTTAATGGACGCCTTGGTAATCGTCATCACCTCTAATCCAGCAATCCTACATGTATCATTAGTAGCAAGCGCTATGACTAATGAGGCTAATCTCTTGATCCCCATGACGATGACAAATCGTGTTTCCACTTCACATCAAAGCATCAAGGATTGTAGATACATGTAAGATTAATGTGGTAATCTTATACTATCAGGCAGCGATGAATTAAAGGAAATACGTTTTCAGTATAATCACACTTAATTCAGTAAATAGAAATATTCTTTAGTCTTTTTTTAAAAGAAAAAGGGCAGGAGCTCTGCCTTGCATTTAAGGAGGAAAGAATTTTCTTTAGTCTACAACACCATAGTTGGTTCTTTTTTCTGAGGTTCTCTGAAGGTGGAACACTGAACTGTTATAATATGGGAAAGAGATATATGTGCAGGTATAGACTGAGAGATGAGCTGAAAATTAAAGAAAAGAGTTAAGCTTGTGTGGAATGAGGAAACTAAGATGGGCAGCTGCTATAGGTGTGGCTGAAAGGATCAAGATGCCCAAGAGGGGGGGTGAATTGGGGTAATTCTAATTTTTTTTTGCAATAATTAAACCCTACGGTTAGCCCACTTCACCCATTGTGCCTAGAAAGTGTTTCTAATGTTCTACCGCACAAAAAGTCTTGCAACCTAAGTTCCTAATCCTACTCTAGCACGACAATTCTATGAATGTAAAGACAATAATTGAATTGCTCAAAGTAAATGCTCAAAGTAAAGAGAGAAGGAGGAACACGGCGATGTTTTGCCGAGGTATCGGAGAGTCGCCACTCCCTACTAGTTCTCGTTGGAGCACCCACGCAAGGGTGTAGCTCCCCCTTGATCTGCGCAAGGATCAAGTGCTCTCTACGGGTTGATTCTTTGACACTCCGTCGCGGTGAATCACCCACAACCCCTCACAACTTGAGTTGGGTCATCCACAAGCTCCGCCGGATGATCACCAAACTCGCAATCACCACCAAGCCGTCTAGGTGATGGCGATCACGAAGAGTAACAAGTACGAACTCTCACTTGACCACGACAAGCCTAATGAGAAGGGTGGATGCACACTTTGCTACTCTTGCTTTCACTAATGAGAGCTCTCTTTGGGATTCTCAAATCTCAATCACCTCACTAGGACCTTGCTCTTCTTGGCACTCTCAAAGGTGTTTCTCAGCTGTTGGAATGAGCAAAAGTACCCCCACACACGAATGGAGGAAGTATTTATAACCATGACTGAAAAACGAACCATTATGTGCCTCTGTGGGGTGACCGGACGCTCCGGTCATGTTGACCGGACGCTCCGATCAGTTCTTCCTGAACTTCAGTGTTTAAGTTGTGACCGGACGCTGGACAACGTCCGATCAACACTGACCAAATGTGTCCAGGTCATGATTTTCCCTCACTGGAACCTTACTGGAGTCGACCGGACACTAGGACTCAGCGTTCGGTCACTTCACCTCTCAGCATCCGGTCGCACCAGACGATTTCACCTTTATCAAATGAACTAACCTGACTCTGCGCCAGCGTCCGGTCACCCCAGAGCCAGCGTCCGGTCAGTATTTGACTCTCCATTCACTTCCAACTCTCGATCATATGTGAATAAAGTTTGCTCCAATGGATCTAAGGGCTTCTTAGGAGCTACCTAGTGCTAGATTTAGCACGTGTGCACCACACCTAACTCACTAGACTTACCTAGGTCAAGCTACCCGTCCATACCCCCCTTAATAGTATGGCCAAAGGAAAAACAAAGTCCTAAACTACTCTAAGTGTCTCTTCCACTCCAATTGACACTTAGAACTAGTCCATCCTTAACTTTGTCGTCCATCCTTTGAAAACCGAAACGATTTCCATCGTAGGGGCATGACCACCATGATAGCCCAATCGATCTCCATTACCATGACCTAACTTAATTGCCTCTGCAAAACACACGTTAGTCATAGTAATCACGTATTGTCATTAATCACCGAAACTCAACTAGAGGCCTAGATGCTTTCAGTGGCCAAACATGAAGATGCCATGTTCTGAAGATTAGTTTAACTTAAAAAGGGCCATACTGAGCTATACATCAAGAAACTACGATTGTTTCATCATGGCTAACCAAGTATATCCTTCTCCAAAGGCATTCACGTTGAACTATCTTCGATCAGGCTCTGTTTGGTTGAAACAACACCTGCAAGTTTAGGTAAATGCCCTAAAAGAAGCACAAAACGAAAGCAACTACTAGTTGAGAATCTTACCTCTCATTGAGAATTTTCGCAAAGTATTGATTAGAGAAATTTCATTTTAATAGGCTTCTTCCTTGGATGTAATTTTCTGCACCTAGGGTATAGTTGCTTGTCCATATAGTAATCCTCGCTTGTCGATGTAGTAATCCTCCTCTTCTTCATCTCTACATATAGTAATTTGTAAAGAACTGATTCAGTTCGATCAAACCATGATTGATAGAAGAATCCTGTAAAACAGTAGTGTCGGTGTTTCGAGTTACCACCGACGAGTAAATTTGTATTATTGCGCGTCTGGCTCGGATGGTGTGCTTAGAGGACACGAGGTTTATACTGGTTCGGGCAGAAAGTCCCTACAGTCCAGTTCGTCGCTGCTGCTCGTGTTACTAGTATTGAAAGTTTGTAGTAGGGGGTACAAACGGGCGAGAGAGAGAAAGGATCCCAAGTCTCTAGGTGAAAGGAGTGAACAGGTGCTGAGAGCTCGATTGCTACTCAGCCGAGTGCTCATGTCGTGCTTCTTGTGTCGATCTCGATTGATTGGTTTTAATCGGATCGGCCCCTTCATGGGACACCCTGCTTTCCCTTTTATAGGCCAAGGGAAAGCATGGGTTACAGCGGAGGAAAAAAGAAGAATGAGAGAGAGAGAGAAGAAGTCATTTAGGATTGCCGGGTCCTTCTTATCCTTCATGTGGGTCCTGTCGATCCTGTAGATGTCAACAGGGACAGCTCCGTGTCGTGGCCCTGTCTATTACTAGGCACCATGCGTAGGCGTCGTCTACCGGTCATGGCGTTCCATTCCATCGCAATGGACGTCGTGGTGAGCTGACACGCCTGTCAGCGTTCGTATGGGAGTTAGGCAGAACCGCACCGGTACGCCCGATGCTGTTCTTGATGTGAATCCTCAGGTATGGCCCGTCATGGCCACGGGTTACATCAAGGCGTGCCAGGTCTCTTTCTTGGTGTCAGAGTTGACCCAGGCCCATACGTCTAGGACCTGGAGTGGTTGGTGGTAGTATGGATCCCCGTTGGGCGAGGTGGAGCCCGTGGCTTCAGGGTCGGGCGAGGCAGGAGCCCGCCCCTAGAGGTCAGGCGAGGCGGAGCACAAACCCTAGGGTCAGGCGAGGCGGAGCCCGCCCCCAAAGGTCAGGCGAGGCGGAGCACAAACCCAAGGGTCGGGCGAGGCAGACCACAAACCCAAGGGTCAGGTGAGGTGGAGCCTGCGGCCTTAGGGTCGGGTGGAGCTGTAGTCGTGCTCTTGACTGCTCGGATGAATCAATGTTGATGGTCATTAGCTCCTCCTCTTCGGGTACCCTAGTATTGGTCCCCGATAGTAGCCCCCGAGCCTACGGAAGGAGTAGAATACTCCTTCAAAGGCTTTTCCGAGCGTGAGGACTCTGAGGGCTTTGGCCTTTTCTTATCGCCCACGGCGTGTCCTGGGACGGCGATTCCCTTTCGTCGTGATCGGGCCTCTTAGGGGCATAGTCGTGAGATTTGGTGGGTCAGAAAAAGTCTTTCCTGATTTTGACCCCTACAGGGGTCTGTTGTTCTACGACCGTGCGTTCGGTCTCCTTAGTGAGTCCAACTTTCCTCGAGCCCCCTCACATAGCAGGGGTCCGGTCGAGGGTCGGCTCATCTTCATGATTGTCTTCACTCAATCATTTTTTCTGATAAAAATGAAGGGGCTGAGTCGTGCCATGATTTTCCTCTATGGACGAGCCATCGTGCTCTATGAGTTGTTAACGGGCTAGTCCAAGTGGGGCCCTGGCATCCCATTCACTGAGGTCCGGCTTGGTTCCGCTGGTGACCGACTCTAGATTCTCAGCGATCAATCCATATAGTTCTCAGGTCCGTTAGATCGGTCTCGAGGGCTCTCTGCCTTTCTTCGAGGAAAAACCATGGATCATATCCGTTCGAGGCTCGAACATGGGCCGGGACTGCCCATGGCGCTTGTGCGCTCGGGTATTGGCCGCTAGCGGGCCCATCCCTTTCCACCCCTCACTCTAAAAATGCCTGGAGCAGTTGTCGAACCCAGTCGGTGGGCCAACCTTTGAACTCTTGGGCATAGATGGGCCGTAGGAGCGTTTTCAGCTCCGTATCCCTCTTACCCATGACGGGTCATGGCTCGTTCGGGGAGGCAAAACGTCCGGTGATTTTTCCAAGGGGGTGGCCATAGGTTGCGTGCGCACGCCCCATGGCAAGACATGGTGACAGGCCATGGCAGGCGTGAAGATCTAGGTGGGTGGTTGGTTTCCTCGCACTCGTCCCCCCTATAAAACCAAAGGGTTAGCCCTCTGTGTTTCATACGCACGCCTGCATCCGTACCTCCGCAGCCACGCCACCGCCGCCAATCACTTAGGTTTCCTGCCTCCGCATCCCCGCCGTTGTTGAGCTCGCATCCATCCGCCCCCATCTTCAATGGATCCATGGTGTCGTTCCGACATCACCTTCCAAGCGCATGGAGGGCCTCTTCCATCGTGGTCTTCTCCATGCCCGGACATCGACCGAGGAGTCGTTGCTGCCCGGCGATGAGGATCTATCGTCGACACCCGATGGCTACATGGCGTCGTTCGCCCACTTCCACGAGCGTGGGCTCGTGACCCCCGCCCATAAATTCCTCTAAGGGCTGCTGCACTTCTACAAGATCGAGTTGCAGCATCTTAATCCCAATGGGATCCAACACATGGCGGCGTTCGTCGCGCTGTGCGAAGGATTCCTGGGGATCAGCCCCCACTTTGACTTGCGGAGGTATTTCTTCGCTGTCAACCTCCAGAAGAAGAGGGAGAAGGGCGGTAGGTAGGAGCTGCACATGCCAATGGGGTGTGCCGACATCCAACTTCGGAACAATCGGGTCAGCGAATACCCGTCCATGTGGCTCTCGACGTTGAACAAGGGGTCGCACTCGTAGTGGTTCTACCTCAAGAATGATGCCGACGCCCCTCTGCCAGAGTTCACCTGGGCGTCTGATCGAAGAGGCCCCAGAGCAGTGGAGGAAGTGGGGTGTCCCGGAGAAGGACAAGAAGAAGATCCGAGACCACATCGCCGCCATCCACTATCCTGAAGGAGGACGGCCTGAAGGGTTCGGGCATCATCGGGGCTTACCATGCAAGGAGGGTGGAGCCGTTGATGATATGCACTCCTACTATATGTGATGGCGCCCGAGGCATCGTTCGATGGAACGGCGCTCAGCCGAGGGAGCACTCCCTAGCTCTGAGATCGCGCAATGCATCAAGGAGGTGATGGAGCCTTTGTGGAACGACGCGGGTGTCGCCCTCGACTTTGTCTACCCGGTGCCTGAGGCATCCTGCGATGCGGCTGGAGCCTAGGCTATGTTGTGTTCATAAGTTTCCCTTTCTTTTGCCTTCTCTTCAATTGATTTTCCAACCCCGTGAGACTAACTTTGAGAGGGGCGGGACCAGTCGAGGGACCTCATCCTCATGGATCACCCGGTGCCACTACCGAGGGATTTGGCCATGAGGACGGCGAATCACGCTGAGGGCGAGCAGCTAAGGAAGGCAAAGGAGAACAAGAAGAGGAAGAAGCAGCGGAAGCTACAAGCGTGGGAACGAGGGGAGGACACCGACAACGATGATGACGATGACGATGATGATGGTGACGACAACGAGGTGATGGAGGAAGAAGAATCGATAGCCGACGATATCAAGCGGGACAACCTGGAGAACAAAGATGTGCTGACAGACGTCGGTTCATCCTTGTAGGCGTCAGGACCCATCCTGTTCCATGGAGGGGAGGGCACGTTAGGGGAGCTAGCAGAGGCGGGACGTACTGTCGACCTCCCCCAGGAGCCAATAGAGGCGGGCGGCTCTACCATCGTGCCCGAGGTGCCAGCGGAGGCGGGCGGCTCTGTCGTCGCGCCCCAAGAGCCATGGGGAGCAGGACGTTCTACCAGTGTGCCCTAGGAGCCGATAGGGGCGAGCCCCTCTGCCTAGGAGCAAGGGACGGGCACGAAATGGCCTCGTTACAACGAGGCGAAGCAAAGGTCGGGGGTTTGTCCCCCAAACGCATCTGTCGCCCGACGGCACTGAGGTGAGTTATCAATTCTTCTGTTTTTCTGTTTTAGTCGGATTTCATTGTGACTTATGTTTTTCATCCCTTGCAGCGTTGGCAGGCAGCGGAAATCCTTTAGCGCTGGCGCCAAAGAAGAGCATCGCCCTCCAATCGAGGAAGCAGCCGTCGGCTGGTGTTGCGCCCGTTTCGGGTGGGAGCGACATCAGTGTGACCGCGTCGCCGGACGGTCAGACGCCACCCGCGGTGGCGCCTGTGCCCTCGGTGGGATGGGCGAACGCGGGCGTTCAGGGGTGCCTTCAGAGGTCACGGAGCAGCCGGTGATGGCCACGATACCGCTCCCGACGGCGGGACGGACGGGGCTGCCAACCGCGCTCGTGGCGTCGACTGTGGCGGGCGCGGCGCAGCCGGTCGTGACCCCGCCGACGCAGGTGGAGGTGGCGGCGGTCGTGATAGATGGGTCACAGCCAGGCGCAACCGCAGCGTCGCCTGAGGCATCGGCGCAACCCGTGCCATCGGCGGCCCAAGCGACGGCGCCTAGCGTGGTGCTGGGAGAGACGTTCGTGTCCGCACCGCTAACCCCTTCCGTTGCTAGAGGGGGAGTCTCGACACGGACATCATGGCGAGAAGGGTCGACAATGCTTGGGGCCGGCGAGGAGTCGTCCCTCACCCTAACATCGGTGGACAGCGGCTCGCCCGCACAGGACGAGCCCCTGCTCTAGTGGACGGATCCGCATGATCCGACGTCGACGCTTTTTAATTTTGACACCACCACAGAGAGCATGGAGCGGGAGAGCCTCGATGTAGGGATCGCGTCCGTGCTCGAGGCCCTGGACCACGCCACGGGCGCATTGCATGATGTTGTCATTCCCTCCGGTCGGGTATTGTTTGATCCTGCTTCTTGCTCTTTTTCCTCTATATACTTTTTGTATCCTGGCCATCGTGTTTCTGTAGTCCCTTATAGCTCGTAGCCAGGGGGAAAATTCGGTTCCTTCGTCAACAGAAGAAAACCTAGGACCGCCTCATCGAGAAGGCACGGCTACGCGGGGAGGTAGCAGCTCAGCTCATTGCTGCCTAGCAGAGGGTGGTCGAGCTGACTCCCCTCGCCGAGGAGGCGGCCTAGTCTTCGGATTGTGGGTGGCCAAGGCCCATCGGTGAGGTCACGGAAGGATGATGAAGAAGCCTGCCAGGGTCAGGAAGGAGCGGGATGAGTTGCTCCAGAAGGACGCCGAGACCCGCCAGTGGATCGTTGACCTTCTTGGCGAGGTTGAGAAGGAAAGGGATCTGAAGCTGGGGGTCGAGGAGAAGCTCATGACCCTGGAGAAGAGGGCGAGCCTGGACACCGCGGCGGTCGCTCGACTACGCAAGGAGCGAGATGAACAAATCCAAATTGCAGAGAGGCTCCACTTAGGAACGCGCCGCGGCTCACGAGGAGCGCGACCAGGCTTTCCGAGAGCATGACCAGGCCTGCCAAGAGCGCGACTGACGCGCAGCGGAAGGTCAGGCTCCCTCCAGACCGAGCTCGAAAGCGCGACAACCCGAAAACTGGAGGCCGAGAGCGTTTCTGCTGGGCTGGCTGTGGATCTCGCTGAGGTGAGGAGGAAATCTTCATGTGGAGAGTGACGAGGTCGGTATCCTGAGCGCCGCCCTCGGAGTGGTCTGCGATGACCTTTAGGTGGTGTGGTTGGAGGGGACCAGCTCGCTTGCGGCTCGTGCCGTCGAGATCACGGCTTGGGTACGCCAGCTCGAGAGGAATGCTCTTCGCGCCGGGGTCAACTAGCACGGTAACTTTCGGTGTTTCGAGTTACCACCGACGAGTAAATTTGTATTATTGTAGTGTCTGGCTCAGATGGTGTGTTTAGAGGACACGAGGTTTATACTGGTTCGAGCAAAAAGTTCCTACGTCCAGTTCGTCGCTGCTACTTGTGTTACTAGCACTGAAAGTTTATAGTAGGGGGTACAAACGAGCGAGAGAGGAAAAGGATCTCAAGTCTCTAGTGAAAGGAGTGAATGGGTGCTAAGAGCTCGATTGCTGCTCAATCGAGTGCTCATGTCATGCTTCTTGTGTCAATCTCGATTGATTGGTTTTAATCAGATCGGCCCCTTCATGGGACACCCTGCTTTCCCTTTTATAGGCCTAAGGAAAGCATGGGTTACAGCGGAGGAAAAGAGAAGAACGAGAGAGAGAAGAAGTCCTTTAGGATCGCCGAGTCCTTCTTATCCTTCATGCGGGTCCCATCGACCCTATAGATGTCAACAGGGGTAGCTCTGCGTCGCGGCCCTGTCCGTTGCTGACGCCATGCGCAGGCATCGTCTGCCGATCATGACGTTTCATTCTGTCGCACCAGACGTCGTGGTGAGCTAACGCGTCTGTCAGCGTTCGTACGGGGGTTAGACAGAACAGCACCGGTACGCCCGACACTGTTCTTGATGTGAATCCTCAGGTATGTCCGTCATGGTCACGGGTTACATCGAGGTGTGCCGGTCTCTTCCTTGGTGTCAGAGTTTTGACTCAGACCCATACGTTTGGACCTGGAGTGGTTGGGGGTGGTATGGGTCCCCATCGGACAAGGCGAAGCCCGCGGCCTCGGGGTCAGCGAGGCGGAGCACAAACCCAAGGGTCGAGCGAGGCGGAGCCTGCGGCCTCGGGGTCAGGCGAGGCGGAGCCCGTCCCCAGAGTTTAGGCGAGGCGGAGCACAAACTTCAGGGTCGGGTGAGGCGGAGCACATACCCAAGGGTCGGGTGAGGTGGAGCCTGTGGCCTTAGGGTCAGGTGAAGCTGTAGTTGCGCTCTTAACTGCTCGGATAAATCAATGTTGATGGTCATTAGCTACTCCTCTTCAGGTAACCTAGTATTGATCCCCGACAAGTAGGCTACTCAATAATTATGCAAAGTAATAAGAAAAAGCAAGAAAAGGACATGAGAAGTCTTTTTTTGTTGAGCATTCCAGATGTAGTCATGTGGACTAATTGCCATTGAATGACATAAACATCTGATATAAATTGTCATCGCAAGTCCTCAAATTAAAACTTCTCTGTTCATGTTACCAAAGTGGCCTAGACATTGTGTCGAACACATGACATGCAGGGTAGATGAAGAGGACGTGAAAAAAGAACGTGTTACCAGAGGAAAGGGATTTGAGCAGGTACACGAATGTTACCAGAGGAAAGGGACTTGAGCAGAGGCTAGCCTGTTAGTGCACCATGACGAATAGCTCATCGTTGAGACTCGAGATCATAGATATTGCAGAAGCAGAAGTACTTGCTCCATTTGGGGACCACAAGCTCCCACCCCGCGGCAGCAGCTAGCACCGCGGCCGGCGCCTCGGCGTCGCTGTCCAGGAGCCGCACGGACCGCTAGGACGCCGTGGAGCACGCGAACTCCGCCCCACGCGACGCCGACGGCGGGGTCGGCGGCACGTGCCTGCCGTTGAAGATGGTGTTGAGGAACCCCGCGAGTCACGCGCCGGGCGGCTTGCGGAGGTTCCTCAACTTGGCGCAGATGTTGGCGCCGACCTTCTTGGCGGCCTTCTTATTCTCCAGCGCGGGCGCGGGCGCCTCGCACCCCGGTGGCCGCCGTGGCGGCGGCGACGCTCGTGCGTATGGGCCGCAGGCGGCGGTGCTGCGACGACTCCGCCGACGAGAACCCGCCGTAGCTGGAGCAATCGGAGGAGCTGGACGTTGTGGATGAAGACGGCGACAGCGGCGTACATAGGCGCATCTAGCATGCATCTGTTTTCCTCTCACATAAAACCAGCACTAGTCAGCCCAAACCAGCCCAGAAACCAACCAGCGAATGGTCTCTGTCCTGGAACTGCGAGTTCGTGCCGCGTCGGCAAAACTCCAGATTCCGAGGGCTCTGGAACTGGGCCGAAACCAAAAGAAATGGTGCCTGCACGGACGGCTCGATTGAACTCACCACGTAAATTGAACGGCCGAGAAAAAGTGGTGACGTGGCCCGATGAACGGCCTGAGCTTGGCTCAGGTTTAGAGAGAAAAGAGATAGGCTCGTACATGGAAGATCCACAGCAAAACTAAACTTCAAGCGACACGCCGACACCTGGCACCGAAATGATGAAACAGGGCGGGCGGACTAAAGCATCACACTTAGTGCTTGTATGAATGCCCATATATTGACCTCAATCCATATGCGCTGAAGTGGGCATCCAAACAAAGCCTTAGTATGATCTCATTCCTTGTCCTCTTCTATGGCAGATACCAATCTTTCACAAAAAAAAAATGATAGATACCCGTTCCCAACGACCAAATTGCCCACAGACACAACTACAAAGAGACGGTACCACACGAACCAAACCATCTGGTTTTGACAACACCAACTCACCGTGTCCGCAGCGAAGGGCCACGAACAAATACTCCCACCAATGATATACAAGCATATGAGCAGCAATCCGCATGCCTCTCACTCACCACCAACACTAGTCCATTACATTAAGACTCACCAACAGCACACAAAACAGGTAGCACAGCTTGTGGCTTCCCCCTGCCCATGGTGAAACCCCGGGTGCCATCAGGCATGCGGGGGCCTGGTGGAAGCTTGTTGGCCCCAATCGGCAGCTGCGGGTGCTGCTCGGGCTTAGTTATCTGGTTATGCGGCGGAGTTCCAACAGGGTGGGGGCTGCCACGGTTCCCACCAAGGTGGTTGTTGCCATGGTTATTGTAGTGCTGCTGGTTGTTCTGGTGATGCTGGTTATTGTGGTGGTTATTGTTATATTGATGGTTGCCACCGCGGCCGCGCCCTCTGCCACCGCGGCCACGCCCTTTGCCACGTTTGGGAACTTCCTTGTCGTTGAAGTTCTCATCAAACTGCACACAGCCCAAAGCATTTGTTATTGAAAAGCTTTCCTTGTTGTTGAAGTTCTCATCAAACTGTACACAGCCCAAAGCATTTGTTATTGAAAATCATTATCCCCTATGAGACTTTCCAAGGATACACAGAGTCATGACAGACACAAAATGCTATTCAAGTCTAATAACTGAAAAGCACCCAATGGATCGAATGTGATTTGCTAAAAATCCTGTTATATCCAATCGAGCTAAGGCAGGTACATGATCTATTATACGGAACAATTTGATCATGAACTGAACCCTCTGAATAATGTCACAAGCAGCAAGGTAAAAATTTGAATTGAGCATAGATTATTCCTAACTTAGGCTTTGTTGTTGAACAGGTTGTTCATAACTAAACCTAAAATATATATACTCCAATAATCAAATACATCAAGCAAGAAAAAAAAATCATGCCCTAGATCCTTCTTTGAACATACCACATGATTCCAAATGTAGGTTGTTTCAGGATTCTATCTGGTCAAACATTTTCAACTTTGCTCAATCAATATATGAAACGTTCACAACACATGGTTGATCTTACCAAATGCATCACGGAAAATACTTCCACAAGATATAATTCACTATTTAGAATGGTATATTTTACAAATGTTGCAGGTCCTTTGTCATATAGAAGGCCATGTTACTGTCCTAAACGACCTACATTTGGAATCAGATGGTATCTAACACGAGTAGAAACGCACTTGTATTCAGTATGTATAAATTTTGGATGAACTCCTTTTGCTCTAATCTGTTTTTTGGGTTCAGAAAAAGAAGGCACAACAACAGTATCTTACCAAGTGTTCCGGCAGTACATTAAACAGTTGAGAGGATTCTTCAAACTGTTTCTCGTTTGAATGGTTCGAAGTGGAGACATCCTCCTCATCCATTTCCTTCAGTTTCATGCACACCCTTTTTTCCTTTGCCTGCCCCCTTCACCTAAATCGAGAGAAACATAAGAAGTTAAAGTGTACAAGAACCGACGGGGCACGTAAGTTTCAAAAATAAACTAAACAGCAGTCCAGGACGAAGACATGGATCTCATCTAGGGTTTAATCATAACTGGTTAAGGAAAGAGAGATTCCAATTTGATCATGTAGAGGAAAACAGGTCACTCATCGAACAAAACAAATTGTTTACTGATTTGAGCACACAAGATGCACCAAAAGGTGAAATCCCCAAAGCAGAGTTATACAGTATATGATTACCGTGCAAGTATTCAGCAACCGAACTCTAAGCCCATTTCTCCAGTTTTTCTCATCATTAAGCTCCAAAATCTTCATGAAACCAACTAATGTTAAGAAATTGTGTAAACTGCATATTTACCGATGCAAAGCAATCTAAAACATGAACTGATACATACTGCCTTCTCAACATCCTCAGGAGTTTCGTACTCCACGAAAGCATGCAGCTATTTCAAAGGAAAAATATCAGCTCATTAGTAATGCAAAAATAACATATGCAGCAAAAGTAATTAAAAAATATTCAAGTTTGGATTGATAACTTCAATCATGTGACACTTGTATCGATCTATTTTCACATGATCAGAAATTCGAGGAAAATAATTGTTCCAGAGTACTATCACAGGCATAGGTGAACATTTTTTTATCAGTGAAGGGAACTGGAAAGTTCTTGACTATACCAATGCATCGTTTTCATCCTTCCTAGTGGACTTCCTTTGGTACCTAACTTAAAATCAGTTGCCCCCTCCCCCCCACCCACCCTCCCTCTCTCCTTCACAGTAGAAGGTTACAGTGAGCAACTCAACTAAACTAAAACACGTTTTTGAGAAAAACTAAACTAAAACACTACCCACTTCATGAAAACTTTAAACTCCTATGCTACAATTATTCCCAAATAATGAACTTCATAGATAAGTTTTCCAACTGAAAGCATCAATGTTAATGAAATGTAGAAATCACAAAAGCACCGATGAACCCACAAAATGATGCCCATGAGTTAAAGTGACAAGCAAAGAACATGTGACTATGTGAGTGGAAATATTAAGCTAAAAAAGGATTGTCAACTAGAGAGGATGGGCAATGGACAAGTGCATATCTGTAGTTTATGCTAAAAAATTTCCCTTTGGTAAATGTAGCTATAAGTAATATTTTAGAAAAGTAATGTTCATCCTCTGGAAAAATTTGGTGCACCGTAGATGCACATGATTCGTTTGGCTCACAACATGTTAAGAATTTATTTGGAAGATTCTAACAGATACAAATGGGCCTATTTTTTATTTTTAATGTTTTTTTTAATAATATTCACATTCTTATTTGCATGTTTGGACCCCAAGGGTCGGCGCCATGGGCCATAGCGCCGAGCTAACACGTCTCGGTTCCATAGGCCATGGCGCTGAGCTTCGAGGCCCAGGTGGCGTGGCCAGTCGCTGACATGGCCGAGGCTCGGCGCCATGGCACCAACCCCTGGGGTCCAAAGACGCAAATAAGACACCCAGGGGTATAAATGTGAATATTTTCGAAAAAGGGTTAAAAATAAAAATCAGTACAAATGATTACAGGATATGTAGAAAAATACGAAACCGTAATATAATACTTAAGCAGGGACTTGGCAGTTACCTTGTTAGCAAAAAGCATATCTAACTTGGCAGATCTATTAGTTGCAGGACCAGTGCCATTTGGAGTCTGAGGATAGCAAGTTCGGATTGAAATCACACTGGAACATGACAAAATATTACTTTTTTAATGATCCTGGGAAGGAAAAAAGATGAAAAGTGCTGCCATGTTGCAAATAACCATACCTGCCAACAGCTGAAAATATCTTCTTAAGATTCTGGTAGGAGGGATCACCAGGAAGATTTTCTGCAACAACAATCCGGGACTTCGAGAGGAAACCAAATGGATCAGTGTGCAATCTCAAATTCACGAAATAAAACAAGTGATGCAGAGAAATCAGTTAATACCTGGAGCTCCTGCAAATCAGATTCTGTAAATGGCTCCTGCCGTTTGACTCTCTTACCATCATCACTTACAACCTGAAACATGAGATATTTAAGCAAATATACATGAGGTTTGCTAAAAAATCAGTACATATGAGCTGATATTTTACACCTTCCTATATGAAGTAAAGTTGATGATAAAGCGAAAAATCATGCTGGCTTCAAATGACAGTTGGGAACAGAGAATGAGTAGACTCACAAGTTTTGATGAGGTTCGGAGAGCCGCAGCAAGCATCACATTATTATGCACAGAAGCTTTTACTTTCTTAAAACCAGCAATTACTGATATTGGCACTGCGATTTGTAAACAAGGAAAATTAGTCCTGGGCCATAATATACAGTTGTTTTCCTACTTGACCAAACAAGATTCCTACACTGTTGAAAACGTGAAGGACAGGGCAGCCCTTGTTAACCAGCATACAGGAAATCACCAATAACCACTATTTTTCCTCTTTTTGCTTTAGAAATAAGACTTGATTTTTCTCTTTGCTAGAGAAAGACATAGTAACAAGATGGAACAAGTATAAGTAATCATACATTTAGCTTAAAGTTGTTTGCTCCAGCAATCTCTTTGGTTTTTGTTTTTTATTTATTTTATTTTTTAAAAGACACTAGTAGGAACTAGGAACATGTAGATCCCAATCATCCTAATATGAAGTGTCCTGTAAAAAATGTAGCTCAGCTACAAATATACAACTCACCATATCCCTCAGGATCCTTGGTAATGAATCTCATCAAATGTTCTGTAGTTGCAAGGTTGATGTCACTAAAATAGTATTCCACCTACAAAATAGCATTATGCAAATTGTATGCTAAGTTAATCAAATCAAACTAGTAAAAATAGCAGAAAAAGGAAAATGATCCTAAATCCTAAACAACTAAAAAGCACTATCCGCTTTGTTTGGATCTTCTCTAGCACTTCAAATAATTTTTGCCTTTTGAGATTCCAGCGCATCACAGAATATTTCAAATTTGATGACATTATTAGATAGCATTACAATAAACAACAATTGTGTTGGCATATCTCCAAGAACTGCACTCACAAAACAATACAACAGTACTGCACAACAACTCCAGCCGAATCTCCTGGATACCAATCTACATGTGATAAATAACAAGGCACTCTGGCTGATAAACAAGTTAACGATCTTCACAGTAGAGCATCTCCAACAGTTTGGTAAACCCACTCCAAATCTTGTTTATTTGGCACGATGGAGAAAAGCCTCACTCCAACAGTTCCTTATCCTAACTCCCAATTTATCCGCGCTCAGGAAAACAGAGACATCCACGCGGAAAGATACGTGGATGACTGATACTCCCTGTCTGTTTTCTTTCCCTCAGCGCTCTCCGTTGCCCCGGACTGCCACCGCCGCCACCTGGTGGTTCACCAGAATTGGATCTCTGGCCACTATTTTTAGATCTGAGAATACTCAGAGAACGGAGATCCTACTTTGCAGGTTCTGGGTGTGAGTTATGGTGCCAGGATAGCCAGCCACAGCCAGACTGCCGCCACCGCCTGAGCTTCATGGAATTGGATTCCCGGCCACTATTTACAAATCTGAGAATACTAGGAGGTAGAGCAAGCAATGAAGAAGGTTCTGGGTGTGAGCTAGGGTATTGGGATATCCGGCCACGACAGCGAGTTATTTCGTCCAACGCGGTATGTACGGGAGACAACAACGAGCATGTTTTTATGTTTTTAGTAACAAATAAAAGGGAACTGTTGGTAGAGCATATTCTTTTCGTACCCAATAGTTTTTAGAAAGGTTCCAAAACCAGGTTTTTAGGAGTCAATTTTTTAGATACTGTTGGAGATGCACTGAAGGAACCTATGGAAAACAAAAATTGGGCACTACTATCACAACATCAAGGGAAGATAGGGTATATAGATATTGTAATTTTTCATGTACAAAACAAAGTGCTTACATACCAGTCCATTTGATAAAAAAAGGCATGCTTGCAAAAAAAAATTGTACAACAAAGTTGCAGCTGAAACTAACAATACTCCGTACTTGGACAGAACATATTCTAACTAAATTCAAGTTATCCAAATTTAGTCTTTGAAGTTCAACTGAACATGGAAACAAGGAATTCACTCAAGTTGGAATGCTTGTGGTGTTAGAAGTTTTTAATGTCTGAACAATGACCTGAACACAATCGTAGGAGTTGCATCAACAAAAGATAATGAGAAGTAACAATATGACAAATCATGAGCAATTGAAAAGGTATATTGCACAACCAAAATATGAACAGCATGGTGACAACTACTCCCTCCGGTCCGCTTTGTAAGGCATTTGGGAGTTTTGAAAAAAAAAAAGTCCGATAAATAAGGCGTATGGGCCATCCGAGGCATCCATCAACGGAGAGAATTAATTTTCACGGGAGCCTAAACGTGTTTGCATATCGCCATGCAAACTAGTGGTACGACTCCCGTTGCCTATGGCTCATTCACTTCCTGGCGTAGTACGCTGGAAATATGCGTCCATGCAAATTCCATGGAGGCCATGCACTGATTCCGGGCGGCAGGCTCACGGAGTAACTCACCAGCACGAGGATCAAACTCCATCCCAAAATGTTGAGTCATTTACATACATAGCTTTTGATATGCACCTAGATATTCGCTATGTCTAATACATAGTAAAAAAACTATGTATCTAGAGAAGCCAAAAACAAATTGCAATTTGGAACGGGGGGAGTACCAACCATCTAATAATAATATGGGCATACTTTTTTATCTACCTCCCCCATACTATAATAATTCCTCTGATCACAATAAGTCCATCTAGATTGGTCCTAAGTCAAACATTTCTAACTTTGGCTTGCAGTATCTAAAAGAACGTATTTATATCAAATGAAAAGATTTATATATTGTAGAAGTTATTCTCATAATAAATCTTTTGAGGTCAATCTATATAAAATTTGCATATCGGTAGTCAAACTTTATGACAAACCTAGATGAACTTATATTTATGATTAGAGAAAATACCCAGTTTTCCTGGAATATTACTTTTTCCATTCATAAAAAACAACATTCTGCAGATAGGCTCTAGGAATGACTCCCTCAATCTAAAGCATAATTATAACAACAAATGGCTGGCTTCTTAAATTTTTCAACCGCTTGATAGTATCAAAGGAAACGTATCGATGACATGCTCCAAACGAGATCATTAGCAGGCAAAACTAGAACGTATGTTCAGAACATTCAGGTCAACACCCAAATGAAGTATGCAGATCTAACATATCACAAAACTTGGCCAGTACTGAGACAACTCAGCACTGCAATGTCTTAGTTATTATTAGTGATACCACGTTGATTCCAACAAATAAAATTGAAGTATTGAGTATTGACCAATACAACTTCAAAATTTCTTGTATATACACGCTCAAAACAAGCATAAACCCGGATTCATACCCGTAAAAGACTAAGTCTGAAACCTGATTTAATAACAGATTCCCACATATGCTTTCAAATCGGCTTGGTCTGAACATATAACCGGAAAACAAACACCTACCTGCTTCGTGATCTTGTGCACGACCTCGTCGTCGAGCCCATCCACCACCGGCTCCGCCTTCACCGCGGCGGGCGGGAGCATCTCCGCTTCCGGCTCAGGCTCCGGCGCCTGCTGCTCCTTGACAGCAAATCCGCTGCGTCCCCCCACAGGCGCGTAGTACTCAAACGGCCGGGGCGGCGGCGCGGCGAAGAAGGCAGACCGTGGAGGCGGGGGAGGCGCGGCGAACATGCGGATCACCTGAGGCGGAGGCGGCACCACAACCGCCGGCGCCGGCGCCGGCGGCCCCCGCGGCACGAACTCCGGCGCCTGCGCGTTGAGGCGACTGGACGAGCCGGTCCTGGGCAGGCCCACGGGCCGCTCGGCAGCCGGCTCTGCGGCGAACCAGCCGGCGGCGATCTGATCAGCGGGACCCTCCATCTGCGGCATCTGGGCTGGGGCTTGGGTACACGACCGGAGCCGGAGCGAGAAGATAGCGGCCGCTACTGCTGCTAGCTCTCGTTGTAGGCGCGCGGATGGAAGCTCCCTAGCAGCAGCGGCGGCGGTGAGGGGTACAAGGGAGAGCTTGGGTAGTGGCGGAGAAGGGGAGTTCTCAAAAGGGTAGGGTTCCGACGAGGTCGGATATTTATAGCGCTGACCCTCGCGGGTTTCGCCCGGCGGAGACGCGGCGGCGACTTTCGGTGGTCTCTGGGTGCGCCTGGTGTACGCGAGGTGGGCATGTAGCCGTCCGATAAGCGTCGATATTCGTGTTCGTGGTACTGGTGTTTAGGCGCGGTCCAGGGAAGCAATGATGTGTGGAAGGTTTATGATTGTCATTTGAATGCATCTTTTTGTATGAGAATTTTCCAATTCCATTACTCAACAATGTCAACTCAATCACTTGACACCAAATGCAAGATACCATTCGGCACTCCGGTCGAGTTAGGGCGTGTTTAGATGCAAAATTTTTTGGGTTTTGGCTAGTGTAACACTTTCGTTTGTATTTGGCAATTAGTGTCTAATTATGAACTAATTAGGTTCGAAAGTTTCGTCTCGCGATTTCTCACCCAACTGTGCAATTAGTTTTTTTTCGTCTATATTTAGTACTCCATGCATGTACCGCAAGATTCGATGTGATGGGTACTGCGCAAAAATTTTTGGAAACTAAACAGGCCCTTATTTGAATGCATCTTGCCGGCATCAGGATGTGTCGGTATGGGATTGACAACTAGTAAGGACAGGGTAGGTTGGAGGGCGTCACGACATGGGATTGGTAGGTGGCAAGGACGGGGCGGGACAGAGGGCGTCGCATCAAGGAATGCTGGCATGGAATTGGCAAGTGGTAACGACGGGGCGAGATGGAGGACATCAGGGCATATCCACATGGAATTGGAATCAACAATCGGACGAGATAAGCGAACAGACAGGTCTTGTTACATGAAGGCATGTAGTTAGATGAGAGCGATCGGGTCCATAAGATACTTCCTAGGTCGAGATGGTCGACTAGAGGGGTGAATAGTCGTTTATAAATCTTAGTGGTATGACTAGCCGAAACAAATGTGAAATGTACTGTAGCTAAATAAGAGATCCCCACCAATAAATTTCTCTACAATTTCATGAAGCCACACACCCTATTAGGCCAGCGGTGCCAAAAAAGCAAAGGCCACATTGGAAACGGGGCATCACCCTAGCACGCCGCAATGTGAGAAGAAAAGGAGCATCAAAGCCAACTGTGACATCGGTATTATGGTTGACTTGAGTGCTCTGCCTTATCTGCGCGCGTAGTTATTTAGGAGCAGCGCGTAGACGTCGGGCGAGGCGGAGCCAGCCCCCGGGGGTCAGGCGAGGCGGAGTCTGCCCTAGACGTCGGGCGAGGCGGTGCCTGTCCCCAGGGGTCGGCGCGAGGCGGAGCCAGCCCCCGGAGGTTGGACGAGGCAGGGCCCATGGTCTCGTTGGACGGACGAGGAGTGTCCCGGCAAGCGGTGTAGTCGTGCTCTTGATCGCACAGATGAATCAACGTTCGACGGTCATTAGCTCATCCTCTTCGGGTATCCTAATATTGGCCTCCGACATAAGGTTTTTAAGAAGAGAGAGGAGAAGTAAGTTTTATGGGAAACAAGATTATCAGCTCTCTATGAGTTATAAAATTAAATGTCTATAAAACTATAGAATAAAACTCTTCATTAAAAGTAGGTGTTTCATCAACGTTTCATTTCATTCTACGTGGCATAGGCCTGAAAAGCTCACACGATGCCGTTTCAAATCCAGGTGCATGAATGGACGTCTGTTGGGCTCCCTCCGCCTGCCACGCTTCCTACACCCACCATCTAGCATGCCTTTAATAAACTCTATTACGAGTGCGAGCCCTGGAAGGCGCTCCGGAACCAGTAGAAGGCCAACATCATTACATCGCTCTGGTCGCCGCCACCGTTGCCGTCGTCATGCTCTACCTCGTCGGCTGCAGCACCTACAAGAACGCGCAGGCTGCCGTCTTCGGCAGCACGCAGCACCCGTAGTAAGCTGCCGATGATGTTTTTTTACGCTTTTTTTTATGTGGATTGCTGGATTGTTTTTATTGAAAATAATAGCAATTGAGTACAGAGCCAGAGAAGCTCGAAATCATGGCTCCTCTTCTCAATTCTTTTTTTTTTTTTCCTCGAACACAGCCTTAGTTGGGTGCAGTCATAGACTAACTCATTAGTTCTGCATCCTACGCCCATTGTTGAAGCCTAAAGCCTAAAGGACAAGGCTCCAGTACTGGGATGGCCGCTTGAGTTTATATCTAACCAACCACAATCAATGGAAGACTATTTAGTCAGGTAACGGACTTAAGAGGAAGTCGATACTGACAAAAGGTTTCACAAATGTTCTTTTAATTTTCTAGTACTAATTGCTACATATTCTACAAATTCACCACCAAAACTGGACCATTTAATCACTAACATAAAAAAACAAAGGTTTGAATTTGCTCCATTGGAGGGTGTGGTTATATAAGATCCGTTTGGTTTAATTGTGAGCTATGGATTGTAAGTTATTGGTTGTGAAAAATTTATAATTGTTTGGTTTGAAATAAATATGAAACCTACCCATTATCTTTATCTCCCTTGAAACAACTATAAAATGTCTCTCTATTTTCACCCATTTGAACAAATATAAAGTTGAAAGGCAAAAGCACGGTATGTGCTGCGAAAAATGTATTATGCAAAAGTAGTCTCAGCAGAAGTACTTTCTAAAAGCTAAATCAACCTTGCACATAATTTGTTTCAACTATTAGTGACAATGTATAACATCAATCCAACATTTATTTACTAGTTATTTTTTCATTCCTAAAACAAACAAACATTAATAAATGTTCAGCTATCAAACTTTCTCAATTATGTTTACCATTGAATTCTAGTAAGTGGATCTACCATTAGACTAACACAAAGATTTTATAACTTTCTTTGTCACCCTCAACCTGACCATATTCTTAGTATCCTAACATGATCGCTAATACTTATGCAAATTTTCTTCTTATATGTGCCCTTTGTTCTTTGCTGTGGAAACCATTCGTAAAATTTATTACAACATCACTAGTGGACTAGTGGGATCCAATTTTTCTTCACATTTTATTTATTTTAAGGGTTAATACAATAAACCTCCATATATACCTTTTTAACTTTCACTCATTACACCAACGTTAGCAACCAATTCTTTTCAATCGTCACAATGAAAGTAAAGAACGCTGAACTCCCAACTTATGACAAAGAAAAAGCTTTAATATCATCATAAGCACCTAATAATATAATAAGTAATAAAACAAACATTGGGGGCAGTGAATCTCAACTCAATCAATGTAGGAACCAAGAGATTGTTTTCTCCAAAGCAATAATCATGTGCCACAAAAAGTTTATTGGTGTTCATATAAACAAGATGTGAAAAAAATACGGTGTGACTACTTCACTACCCACCAAAGCTGTCTAGCAAAACAATCCAGTCTCACTCAAGTTAGCTTTAGCCAATGCAAGCAGACATTGTTTAGTTGCCCTCTTATAGATAAGTCTAGATAAGTCTGGGTTGATTAGATCTTTCGTTGGTTGCTGACACAGGTTGTGAGCACTAGAACACCACTTCCATGGGCACCATGAAAGGACACCTGCAGCAGATTGGCATCGATTTGGATGCCACAGAAGGGGGCCCTGCCGTAGCTCTATCATCTCCTCATCACACTTAATGTTCTATCCACACTAGATTATCCTTGTTGGTACATTATTGAGCATCTCCAAGATTAGACAAGAAAGCAAAGAACTATGGTGCCTGTTTTGACATTTGTCCTCATGCATGTTGGCTGCTATGCCCAGAGCCATCGGTTCCTCTACTCTTGGTGTCCTCGGCGTGGTCTTCTCCCTACTGCATAGATGACAGCGTTAATGACACATCGGTAAGAGGTGTAGTCACTCAAGAACAGAGAGAAGAGGTGGGGGGCTACTCAAGGACACGATGACGAGGGCATGGATAATGTCGTCAATCACGGCAACCATAGGAGTGTGAGATAATGGCCCTGTTCGTTTCACTGAAATTTGTCTTATGCTGCTACTTATGCGGAAATGTTGTGAGAGGAAAACACTGGTCGTTCGCTAAAAAGTACTGCTGCAGAGCGTGACAAATGTAACAACAACCTTACCCCATGACAAGAGGGCGAGCAGTGGTGCGGTTTTGACGGTGGTGGAAAGATGACATGATTCCTTCAGAGAGGCCACCAATGGCTTATGTATGCCTGACTTTGAGAAACGACCGTCGGCTCATCGCCTACATTTCTGCTAAGCCTCACCAAGGATTATCTTTTTTTTTCGAGAACACGACTTCACATGTGTTTTATTCAGACGAAAGAGTGCCGAAAGAATGACTTACACAACGCGACTACGGGGATCCCATAGCGCAGGTTACAAACCACAGAGAAAGTGGCTAGGAACCTAAACGACAACAGAGAAGAAAGAAATGCGGTAGGGTGAGGCCCTCCACCACAGACCTAACCGACTAGACCTGTAGGAAAAAAAACATCGACGCAAAGCCTGCCAACCAAGTTGATGAAGCCACAATTGCAAAGCATCCACTGAGAAGAGACGACAACATCCAAGTATCCGCCCAAGCATGAAACGACGGCAAAGCATCCGCTAGAGACGACGTGTGGCAAAGTATCCGCAAGTAGAGGTGGGCCATCACACACTTAGCAGGAAAGCGTCTGCTAGAGTGGGGAGACCAAGGCAACATCGGCGGTAAAGTATTCGCCGGAGCAACGACGACGGCAAATGTAACATCCTAGGCATTGAGCTTGCATAATTTGACTTGCATTGCATGAGCATGAGCACCAAGCATTCATATTTAAGCTTTTATATTTGAAACATGTGATTGAACATATGAAACATGCTTGATATTTTATGTTTCTTTGTATATATGCATATGATCATGAGTGAATACATGTAAATTGTTGATGTGAGTCACTAAAACATATTAGCTACACTTAGGATGACTAATGGAACATGGTTCATGAAGATCACTTTGCATGATCAAGTACTTAAGTGATGCTATGTATGTTGATCTGGAAAGCTTTATGTGTAACCAGTGTATGAAATGATTGTGTGACCTTATAAATAGCTTGAACATGTTTAGAGTGTCATTATGAACAACTTTGGTATTCATGGCTAGGGCTAAATGGGTCACTAAGTCATAGTTTAAGTGTATACCATCATTTGAATGTAGTAGGTTTGACCTAGTTTGAACTATGTCATAGAGACCTTGCATGGATGTGGTCACTAAAGCAAAGTTGTAGTATTTGATGAGAGGAACAACTTTTATTTTTGAGTCATTGACTAGTTTAGCTCCTAACATGCTTGAAATGGGCTCACAAAAATTAGATTTTCACTGTTTTCAACACTTAGCAAAATTTTCTAAGTCAGTTAACTGACAGTGTCGACGCAGCCAGCTTTGAAATGATCTTACTCCTTAACCATTGAGAATTAGGTCTTGATCGTTTAAGAAGAATTGTAGCTGGTACATAGGTCTATAAATTATGTTTAGATTATTTGCACTAAGGAGCTACGGATTAATAGTTTGATCGCCTTCAAATCGTGTCGTCAGGCTCGGGTTCAGGCGCTGATGAACGCTGCGTCGCGTGTTGTCGTGGCCGACCGGCAACAGAGCTTGGCCGCCGCGTGGCCGCCATCGGTCGATGCCTGGCCATCGACGCTGCGCGCTGGCAGCCATTATCTGCACCACCCCGCGCCTCCTTCCACTCACTACCGCCCGCTCTCTCTGATGAGGACATGGCACCTTCGGATATGAACAATGATTATAAGGTGCGCTCGTTCCTACATTTGCATAGTGGCTTTGGTTATAATTCACTTGGTTCCACATGTACATGTCACTATTTGATTGTAGGTTCAAATGTGTTTCATAATGGAAGTTCATCAAAGTTGAACTTTTGGTTCGTCGGCAGCCCGATAGTGCCTCATTGGGAAGGCCATAACTCATCCATCTGGAGTGCGATCGAGGTCAATGAGCACTTGATGGAAAGCTTGTTTGATAAGCTTTCAAATAGATCTGGTCCCATCTCAATATCACGTCGGCAAGGCCTCTAAATTACTAATATATTCTATCGCTATTTCTGGTGGGAGCTACACTATCGTCATGGGCTTGTTAGACATCCTTGGGACCCCAGCCCAAGTTAGAGCATGCCCCAAGAAGATGGAGAACACCTAAGAGATGGCCTTGGACGTCCTCATCCTTGGCCACCACCTTAGGAGGCCAGCAAGGACGTCCAAGCCAAGCCAGAGGCCCAGTCCAATCCGAGTTCGAGTCTGTCTCGGCCATGAGGACCAGTCTACAATAAAACGGACGCTCCGGACGCATCCGAACTCCGTTTTCGATGATCCACATATGGATGGAAAGATAATTTGATAAGGAAGCCAATCCAAGTGGTTTCACATCAAAAGCTCTTAGGAATCAACGAAAATCATTGAAACAAGTCAGCGTCTAGAATCTGTCAGGGTGCTGCGACACCTTCTTTTGGGCCGTTGGGCCTTGTAACGTGTTGGGACACCTTTAGGACGTGAAGAGGGATCCTTGGACGTCCCTTAGGCTATATAATCAGTAGCCACCACCTACTTTAGGGTTTGGGTTTTGCTTAGATTATTCTGTCAAGAACAGTTTCGCCGTTCATCGGTTTGTGAGACCTCAACTCGTGAGATTAATCATACATCTGCAATTTGGTTGCGATCTTTCTTGTTCTTGCTTGTGTTCTTCGTTGCGCAGGTAGGGATTAGCCTTCTTGGTGAGGTCAACCTGGTCTGTGACTCGGTTGATAACCAGAGGAGCTGTGGTGCTAAGATTGCAGGGTTCGATCTTTCGATCTGAAGCCGGATTGGTGTGTCATTCTCCGCCACAATGATAGTTACTATCACTTGACGGAAGATCGGGATCCCCGTCTCCATTACTCTCACTCTCCAGTGCACTCCTTTGCTCTCACCGCGGAACCAAAGCAACACCACTGGGCACAGTGCAGCTCCGTCGCCGCCTAGCACCCACGCACCGCACTGCCACCGCCTCCATCTCGCCCATAGCTGCGCCACACCCCCCTCTACCTCCTCGACTTGATTGCAGTAGCTGACAAGCTTCGGTGAGGGCGTATTCGTCGTTTTCTTCCTCGCCGAAGTTCTCGGTCGCCATGGCCGCCTCCATGGCGAACTCGCCACTGCTTGGCTCACGCGCGCGTTTCTTCTGGTTGTTTGCGTTAGGGCTTGGTTAGGATGGGTGTTAGCTCATGTTATGATGTTACCACCGTTAGTGGTCTTGCCGGCGTGGAACACAGCGACCCACGCCGCCGCGCTCTCGCCACCGCGCCGTGGCCGGAGCTCGCCGGAGCCTTTCGTCGGGCTTATGAAGTAGAAATAGCATCACTGGGTCACCACGGATCTCGTGCGCTCCTCGCCTGGCTTCACCGTGGCCGGTGATGGCTGGCGCACCGCAGAGCAGCGCTGCCGCGCCGCCATGGCCGGTGATGAGCCCGCTCCGCCACATCTGCGCTGCCACCACCTAGGTCACTAGACGCGGTTTGTTCTGTAGATCACGTAGATGCACTTGGTTTTGCCAGAGGACTCGTCGACAACGAGCTGTGGCCGATCCGCGTCGATCCAGTGCCACTACTCTGTTTCGCTGTCAATGACAAGCAGGTCCGACTGACCCGAGGGCCCCAGCTGTCAGCGACTGTGGATATTAAAGATAGTTCATTTGTTTTTAGTTTTGATGCAAACTTTGAAAAATGATAAGTAGAGTTGTAGAGATCCAAATCTTATGAACCAAATTTTGTAGTGTTCCTTACGAAGTGTAGTATTTTATAAAAATATGATAGATATAGTTTCTGATGTTTTTATTAAGGATTAAAATGCATTTAAATAAAGGCTTTTTGTATGTTTACAATTTTGTAAATTAGATATCTTGAGCTAGGAAACTCCTAAAATTGTGATTCTAATTTTGTGGGTTTTGTATTGACATGCTCTAGCTAGGAAAAATAATAAGTTTGCTGTAGACTTGATTTAAAAATAGTCTTTCTATTTATTTATTAATAAATAGCATTTTCTAAGGAAATTTGTAGGGATAAAAATATGTAATATATTGCTATGAAAATTTTTGTACAGTAGTATGGCACTAATGTGAAGCTAGAAAAAATATATAATCTATTGCTTGACACTTTTCTATAGGGTTTTCTATTTTCATTAAATTAACCCTTGCTAGCTTATCATTTTTGCATAGGACGTTATACATGTGCAAATAGTATGAAATTTTCACAGTAGCATATTGTGAGCATTAGGAGTCTAATATAATTTTCTAAGAATTTATTGTGCACATTTGGTGTATGTTTATTATTTACCCTAACTATTTAATTAAATTAATAAAGGCATTTAAATAATTAGATTATGATTAACCATGGTGTTTTCTATGGTTCTTATGATGCATAGTAACTGTTGATGTCAATGGTATGGCTTAGAAGCCATTGATTGTATGCAAATAACTAATTATCACTTTATCATTCAAATATAAGGCTGCATGTATAGTTGTGATTGTGTGGATGATTTCATATGGATAATGGTCTTTGCTGTAAAACTTGTTAATAACAAAGTTGTAGATAACTTACTAATCTACCTGGTGTTAAATTTTCACAGTCATAGGACTTAGGGTTTTTGAGTTCTAGCTGTTGCAAGTTTGCTGTCCGAAAGGTTTGCTTTCTGGATAGATTTTATTGAACGATTTGTTTGCCCTATATAACTCTTGAATCACAGTAAGAGTATTAAAAGAAAGTTGTAGATAATTTTATAAGCTTTCCAGAAAGTCCAAGATCACAGCATTTGGATAAGTAGAACTCCAGTTATGGGTAAAACAAGTAGTTGCTGTTTTGTGGTGTAGTAAATAAATTGTTGAAGTGTTTGATTAAGTAATCAAGAAGAGATATGCACATACTCAATAAAATGTGATGCACTTGTTATTACTTTAACACCATGCTATTAAGAATACTCACATAAAGGCATTCATCATGTGTCATCATACTATACTTGTCAGCATATATGCATTCGCAATCTCTTATGTCATATTCATGTATCTAGGATCGATAGAGGAGATAACGTTGCTGGAGTTCAATGAAGGCGAGGAGTAGACTCTAGAAGAGCTTCTGGAGTGTCCTGACCACCGCTTCACTTCATTTCTGAAAGACAAGCCTCGGAGCATTCTAAGTCTCCCAGTATTTTATAAAATATTACTCGAGTCCTTTATGATTGATGCATTAGGTTATAAGAGTTGATTGGAACCACTCGATGTATATAATTTCCTTGTCCAGAAATATACCTTTAACTCTATGTAGGTCCATGATCAAATATATGCTTAGCCATGCTTAGACTGGTAGAAGTCGGGTGATTTCCTGTCACCTGCGAGATATAGGTGGATACCGAAGCATGGTTGACTATATTTGCTATCATGGAAAAGAACTATGGGATAATGTAAATCGAGGCCGGGCGGAGTCTATGGTAGGTTGACTCATGTGATTCCGCCTGTGCCGATTAAGGACCGTACCGTTGTTGGACCTTTTGACAAGATTAAACGCATGCCTATCACTTAGCTGGCCGAATAACTCGTTCCGACCGTGAAGCCGAGTAGCTCAACTCAGGCCGGGCCCCGCTCTATAAGAGTGTGCACTCTGGATGGTAGTAAGGATGTGCGGGGAGCCAGACTGAGCCCAAGGACAGGCTGGGCCTGAATGTCCTGGCATTTGGTGTCCCTGATTGTGCGGCGCTGGGCGAACCCGTGAAATGTGTACTTGAGTTGTACCAAAGGTGACCTAAGGCTACCGTGGCTGGTAGATCCGTGTTTGTGTTAGGAATAAATTCCCAACTGGTTGAAATCGATTCGAATCGCCGTCTCTCTCGGATAGTGAGAAACTTGGCTAGCTCCAACCTCGTAGTAATTGTATTATGGAATATGATGGTTCAGATAAACATGGAATTATAATATCTGCTATGGTTATTATTGTATGCTCTTAAAATGATATACCACATGTTTGGCATAGGATAGTTGCTAATTTAGAGATGGATAGTTATAATTAACTTGATAACGGAATCATAATTGTATAACTAAGTTAATCGCTTTTTATGCAAAATGTTGTCAAGCTACAACTACTTATACAGCCTTGCATAATCCTTGGAGTCAATTTATTTCTGGTTTATGACGGGTAAGTCTAGCTGAGTACCTTCTCGTACTCAGGGTTTTATTCCCTTTGTTGTAGATGGCACAGTATATCAATGTTATTGCAAGAGTTGCTTCTATCCCTGCTGTGGATGAGGAGTAAGCCTTGGGCAGACTTCTTTACTAATCCCTCTACATGCTTTTGTGGATTGTGATCGTTATGTTGGCACTGTATTAAACTATGTTGGCAAATGCTACTTTCAAACTTAATTTGCTTCCGCTATTATCTATCAAACTTGGTTTGTAATAACTTTATTTCATACTCTGATGATGGAAATATATCTATGAACTTTATATATTATGTGACATGTATGTTGAATCATGTATGATCTTGGTTGTTGTGGATCATTTATCGAGACCCGTTGTGGTACTCGACAGACTACCGGCTTTATATGGGCTCAAGTATGTCAGTGTGACCGCTTACGAGCTACCATTGTACTTATGCTCTTATAAATTGGTCGGTTCTGCGACAGCAAAGCATCCTGTCAAGGGAGCATAAGCAGCCAAGCATCTGCTACGAAGAGCCAAACGACTACGGCAACATCAAACACCAAGGCTGGATAGACTAAAGCAAAGAGTAAGCTGAAGCACATGTAGGTACAGTATAGCAAGGAGCATCTCCAGGTGAGAGGAGCGAAACGACAACAGAAGCGCCCCAACGAAGCCTCCAAGAAGGGAAGTGTCATCTGCAGACGCCAACGACGTTGGGAAGAGCGCACAACAAGGACTTTTGTCCCAAAGCCGGCCCCAATGACACACACGACGAACAGACACTTCAGCGACTGCCTTCAAGAGGGTAGGTGACATAGGCCTTGCCACCGTCGCCGGCCCGACACGGGAAGCCGGGCAGGGTTTTCACCCAGAGACTGTTCGACCACAGGCGCAAGGGGACCATGCTGCCACCTCCATGCATGCCCCCGCATGCAAGGAGCCAGAACTTGCCAGAGGTAGGAGTCGACCGCAACCACAGTACCATCCTGGCCGTTAGAACCAGCCACGGCTAGGCTAGCTACAACCTTGCCGACTGCACCCGTAGAGCCGGATCTAGCCACCGGACAGGGCCACGCCCCATGGTGGTGCCATATGCGCTATATCTTGGTGAAAGGTCCTAATGGCTAGAGGGGGGGGGTGAATAGCCTAATAAAATTTTCTACAACAACACTTAACCAAATGGTTAGACAATTATGAGGCGAAGCGAGTGTTGCGCTAGCCTACTCAAAATGCAAGCCACCTACCACAATTCTAGTTTAGATAGTGTCAATTCACACAAGAGCAATGACACTACCCTATGTTAGTGTGCTCTCAAAGGCTAACTAAAGAGCCACACCAACCAAGCATGCAAGCTCTCACAACTAGCTACACTAAAGAGCTTGTCAACTAGTTTGCGGTAAAGTAAAGAGAGTGATCAAGAGGGTTATACCGCCGTGTAGATGAATGAACCAATCAATCACGAAGATGAATAACAATGATGACCAATCACCTCGGAATCAATGATGGACACAATGATTTTTACCGAGGTTCACTTGCTTGCCGGCAAGCTAGTCCTCGTTGTGGCGATTCACTCACTTGGAGGTTCACGCGCTAATTGGCTTCACACGCCAAACTCTCAATAGGGTGCCGCACAACCAACACAAGATGAGGATCACACAAGCCACGAGCAATCCACTAGAGTACATTTTGGCGCTCCACCGGGGAAAGGTCAAAAACCCCTCACAATCACCACGATCGGAGCCGGAGACAATCACCACCTCCGCTCGATGATCCTCGCTGCTCCAAGCCATCTAGGTGGCGGCAACCACCAAGAGTAACAAGCGAAATCCGCAGCGAAACACGATCACTAAGTGCCTCTAGATGCAATCACTCAAGCAATGCACTTGGATCACTCCCAATCTCACTATGATGATGAATCAATGATGTAGATGAGTGGAAGTCCTTTGGCTAAGCTCACAAGGTTGCTATGTCAATGAAAATAGCCAAAGATGTGAGCCACAGCCGGCCATGGGGCTTAAATAGAAGCCCCCACAAAATAGAGCCGTTGTACCCCTTCACTGGGTACTCTGCGCTCTAACCGGACGCTCTGGTCCACTTGACCGAACCCTAGGGCTCAGCGTCTGGTCGACAGATGGACGCCACGTGTCATCGCCTTCAAACGCTGTTCGTCAGATTTCGACGCTGATCGGACGCAGCAGCTTCAACTGACCGGACGCTGAACCCCCAGCGTCCGGTCGTTTCCAGTAAGGTACCGACCTCGACCGGACGCGTCCGGTTAAAACTGATCGGACGCTGGAACCTCAGCGTTCGGTCGAGTATAGTAAGGGTCGAAACCTAGTTTTCCTCGACCGGACACGTCCGGTGGTAAACCCTAGCCACTGTACCGACAGTCAACGCGACCGAACGCAGGCAGTCAGCGTCCGGTGCTTCTGGATTCAGCGTCCGGTCACTGGACCGACGCTGGCATCAGCTCTATTCTCACTTCTATCTTCTCCACCCTTGCTCCAATGTGCCAACCATCAAGAATTTGCATCCGGCGCAATAGAAAATAAGCATTTCATTTTCCCGAAAGCGCCGAATCCCGCCGAGCTTGCGATGTGTTAGCATATTTTCATAAATATTATCAAGGGTGTTAGCACTCCACTAGATCCTAAATGCATATGCAATGAGTTAGAGCATCTAGTGGCACTTTGATAACCGCATTCCGATACGAGTTTCACCCCTCTTAATAGTACGACTATCAAACCTAAATGTGATCACACTCTCTAAGTGTCTTGATCACCAAAACAAAATAGCTCCTATGGTTTATACCTTTGCCTTGAGCTTTTTGTTTTTCTCTTTCTTCATTTCAAGTTTAAGCCCTTGATCATCGCCATGCCATCATCATTGTCATGCTATGATCTTCATTAGCTTCTTCTACTTGAAGTGTGCTACCTATGTCATTATCACTCGATAAACTAGGTTAGCACTTAGGGTTTCATTAATTCACCAAAACCAAACTAGAGCTTTCACTTGGGGGGCGCGAGCAAGTGGCCGCCACAACACATGTTGCCAAAAGGCTCCCTAGCTGGCTCGTGGGTGCGGCCCAGGACTCGCCCGACGTCCGGAGGCCGGCGCAGCGGGAGACCGAGTCAGGCGACCACCAGCCACCGCAGGCCAAGCATGGGCGCCTAGGCACCGCTCGCGCTGCCTAGCCAGGCCATTGATGTCCCTGGTCGCAGGCAGCCGCTGGCACCCCAGAAGGGCGCAGGCCGCCGACCACTACCTAGATCTGGGCGCCTGTCGCGTGGATAGCTGTCGGTCGTCGACGGGCTCCTGAGCAGGGGGTGGGAGGATCGGGGCGCCGGATCCGTTGATGGGTTGCCTGGATCCACTGCCCGGCTGGCCGCGCCTCCTCGCCGGAGATGGAAACGGTAAGGGGTGGGGGAAGGTTGGAGAAGAGGGGGGGGGAGAGAGGGGCTGTGGTCAGGCACCCTCTTTCGGGGCCACCGCCGCCGCACACCGGAGGCCGACGACGGCAGGCGGAGTGGAGGCGGGTAGGGGGCTGCCTAGGGCTTAGGCGAGGTCGCCCTCCGAGTCGCCCGTTGGGGGCGCTGGGGGGAGGGGAAGAGATACTTGATACTTCTTATACACCGGGGGAGGCACGATTCAAGCGATGTGAATCAAGAGGACCATGTACCTAGGGTCTTGGCCACAAATCAAGCTGGCACTAGAGTCTACCTACGGGTCCTAACCAGACTTCCAAATACCCCAACCCTCGACTATCAACCAAACACCCCTATAGTGTTGATAAGATGGTAACAAGTCTTAAAAAGCAAGAGGAAACGAGGAAGCTTATCTTGACGATGATTGAGGCTAATTAAGTTGAGGACCTGAAGCAAAAAAAATTCTGTCCAGCAACATACACTCCCAAACAAAACGAGGCAATATTTTGTGGAGGAAATCAAATGCGGCGCTTATAGGATGGATGGGTACGGTATTGGAGAATTGTAATTTTTTTTTTAAAAAACAGAGAGATCTTCAAAATTCTATTCCACCATATCATTCTATTCTATCAATCATCAGCCCCTGTTCATTTCATCGTAAATGATCGTGGATTATTTATTATGAGAAAAAAATACTATTTTAAATTATAATCCACGATCGCTGCATATCCTTAGCTGGTTGAGCTTGTTGCAACGGACACCACGTGTGTCTTATTCACTCCTTTCTCTTCTTGCCACCTCTCATCTCTTAGCCATTTCGCCGCATCGCATGGCGGCGCCTGCCCTCCTCCCTCCCCCTACCATGGACCAAGAAGGCGCCGCCCCGCCAGCCCCAGCGACCCCTTCCCCCGCCCCACCCCAGCCGGAGCCGGAGCTGAAGCCCCCGCTCCTGCGCCGGCTTCCGCCCGTCCGCGTGACCTCGGAGTTCGACAGCGAACGGCGGCTCTTCTCCCACCGCCTCTCCTGCCGCGTCCTCGACGGCGTCGCCAAGCTCCGCCTCCGCGTGAGCCATGGCGCTGGGGGAGGAGGGATCCCCTGGGGCCCGCCCGAGGTTGGGCTCATGGCGCGGAACTTCTCCGTCGTCGTCGATCCCGCAACCAGAGGCGCCGTGCTGCGCGGCGCCACCGACCTCGCCGGCTCGCTGCGACTGCGCGCCTCGCACAACACCAAGGTGCGGCATCTGATTGATTGCGCACATTTTTTCTCATCGAATCGTGTCGTGATGAATTGGGAATGATACCATACGTGGTTCAATTAGTTCAACTAGCACTTGCTTCCCAACATTTGGAAGCGAAGAGAACTGATAGGATTGTGTACTTATGAAATATGAACACGAAACACAAATGTTGCTGGGAATGAAATTTGACAGAAAAAAGGACCATATACAGAGGGACTTCGTCCAGAGCTCACCTTGTCAGGAACGACATAATCGGGATACAGGGGTTAGCTGATATTTAGTGTTGCACTTGTAGAAACATGAATTTTAAAAGTTAAAGTGGGCTCTTGGAATGCTAGAAAACGCTAGTGGGTTAGACGTTCTTGATTTTTTGGGAAGCAAGAATAAAAACACTTCTCAGTTCTTTCTTTAATTAATGGTTCTACTTTGTAAGAAACGCCATTGTGCGTTGATGTAGGTATTGATTATTGAAAGCCATGAGCCCATGAGACAACATTCCCTCCTCTGAAAGTATGTTTCTATGAGGTTGGGTCAGTTCTACTGCATGTAGGTTGAAGATCGTTTGAGGAGCTTTGCTTCTGTGGTGTGTCACAGTGTCAGTGCTCTCTTACTCGTGGTATGGCTGCACAAGTTGTATGTTGAGAGCTGTTTCCTTGATGATTCCACAGCATGTAGGATCGTGGGCACTGTAAACAAAGTTGCTGTTGGACCATATGTTTATTTGAGAATATCAGTGTTTAGTGTTGAAAATGTACTTTGAAATAGTAAAGCTTGTATGACTCACAGTGAGAATTTCCTACTCAATGAAAGGTTAAATGGGGATTGGAGAGCCCCTGCTATATGTTGGAAATGTAGTGGGAAGTAGTTATGTAGGCTCAATATACTGATTTAACTATCGCGTTTTTTCAAATACTCATGCCATGCTAAGCAAAGCTGATATATTCATTAAATAGCTGATCCAGGCATATATAGCGAAAAAAGCAAAGAATTGAAAATCATATACTAGCTTGAATTATGTGGGATCTTTGATTCATGGATACATGTAGTTCTGTCAGGAGTAGTTCAAAAGGCTTAAGAACTGAATGCTGATATGTTACCTTGATTCCTTGAGTAAGTAGGATCTTTGATTATTGGGAACATGTGGTTTTGTTACTTAAAAGACTGGTCCATATACCTATCATGTCAGTTGGGGGGATTTTATGATTCTCTAGATAAGCGGTGAACATGATGCAAACTATTGTTTCATTGTTCTTCTAACAAAGCTGAATCCAAGTTCATAAGTGCATAGAGCAGATAAGGAATATCGAAAGCCTATTCTCTATTGTAAGTCCATGCGGTTGCAGCATAGTTTGGTCGCCTGTACTTTATCCTTACTGTAAATTTCTGATTATAGAGACATTTTAGGTTTGTCTGATGCAAATTGTTTCCCATGTGTTATGTTTATTTTCTGCTCAAAATGGTTATGAAATTTTCATGGTAGGAGTTCTGAAGTTGGAAGTGACACCTGTTGTTTATATGGCTCCATATAGAGTACCATGTGACTTTCTGAAACTGGCTTGTGTTTCAGAACTGCCAGACTGGAGAGCAATCATATATTCATGTTGGCTGTTCAGCACTCTGTTTATCTATGTCTTGCAACTATGAATATGACAAATCTATTGTTTCTTGCATTCAATTGGATAGGTGCTTTCAATTCAAGTACCACAGTAGAAAGGTGTGTTCTGTTCATTGAGATGTTTTTATTACCACTGTCATGTTTCTTATGATGAAATTTTTAGGAGTATTTTCTATATTTCAGTTTATCCATTCATTCTATATATTGAGTATTTCTCTTCACCTTATTTCCATGTGCTTTTGTTCCTCATGTGATTTTTTAATCAAATCTAAAATAAAATCATATAGCATATATTTTGTAACGAAAGAAGGCCTTTTCACCTGTCCTTAGCATACATTAGTTATGTACTGGTCTACTGGTTGCAATGTGGAGTTAACTTCTATCAAAACGAAAACTTTGAATCATGGGTACTTATCAGTTGTGAAGAGATGATATTTTTGTTGTTACTGAGCATTAAGTTGTCCATGAAACTCACTTTGTATTTACATCTTTACAATATTCAGCGCGTGTTTAGTTGGGTGAATTTGGGAATTTGGGCTACTGTAGCACTTTTTCGTTTTTATTTGGCAATTAGTGTTCAATCATGGACTAATTAGGCTCAAAACGTTCGTCTCGTAATTTCCAACCAAACTGTGCAATTAGTTTTTTTTTTCGTCTACATTTAATGCTCCATGCACGTATCGCAAGATTCGATGTGATGGGTACTGTAGCACTTTTTGGGAATTTGGGGTAGGAACTAAACACGCGCTCAGTTGAAGATTTTTTGTACTAAGGTTGAGTCCACTGGAAAACCACCTCATTCTTTTTGAAAAGAGTGTTAGAATGGTTTCTTATGTTAAAAAAACTGTTTTTCCCCTTCTCTTCTTGGACATCTCTTTGACATGCTCTGGAATGCACAATAACTTGACAAAATAAGGTCAAGGATTTACTTGTATTACAAAGTTCATTTTAACTTTTTCGACGGGTGTATTGTTCATTTATCTCGTTCTGCAATATATTTGTGTTCAAATTGCAACTTCTTTTATGGGCCACCAACCAAAGGAAGAATTGAAATTTCTTAGGAGCCCATGATTTCCAAATCAACTTCCATGGCTCCAGGTTAATGGATCCTACAAAAAAATGCTTGATAGGCCATCTTAGCTGAATGCCGTCCATCTCCAGCAAATCTCCACATAGGGTGTGTTTGTTTGCCTCGACTGGGCTTGCCCGTGCGGATTAGTAGAGCAAGCGCATTCCCAGGCAGTCCAGACTAGTGCAACTTCTCTTGTTTGGTGGACTCATATCTGTTGGACCTGGCTTTGTACAGATGCTGTTTGTTTGCCTGGAAGTGTTGTGGGCGGTGGGCCAAACACCTTAGCCACCCCTGCCCACGCGATTATGGCTGAGAGGAGGATGGAGCGAGCTGCGCCCGGGAGAAACGAAACTGGATTTTGTTTCCCCGTGGCTTGGCTCCACGGTGCTTTAAGCACTGTGCTGGCCGGGCTCTGGTGGGCGTCCAGGCAAACAAACAAGGCCTCTTGGAGCCTGGGAGCCTGGCCCAGCCCCACGTCGAGGCAAACAAACAGCCCCATATATTCATTCTTTGTATCATGTTGAAGCTCCACCTGATTACTAAATCCCAGATATCAAGATATTTGGACAGAGCAGCTACCGAAAGGGCTTCCTGTATTTATCTTGAACCAGCAGCGATCAACCAAAACTTCCTGTACCCTGTCTGCTGATTGGTTTTGCATTTATAAATGAGGGCAAATAAATGTGGGCCAGGATCAGCAATGGGCCCTTCCAACCACTTTGTCTGGCCAAAATAGAGTATTGCAGCCATCTCCAGTTACAGTAACTATTCTCTTCTTTTCTTAGATGCTACTCATTCAAGGTTGGTTTTCTGAGCTTACACATTGACTAATTATCAGATAATATCATAATGCAATGATCACATAATGCATTCTAGACTAGATTTGTTTTTTTATTTTGATCTGCCTACTAAATGTTATAACAGTAAAGATTTACCATTATATGTGGTAAATATAGTGCTGAATCTGAATCTTATATTGTATTCATTGCTTTCTCTTTTAAATATGAAATTGCACATCTTAGCCAGTATGTGACATACATTTACATTACTGCATAATATATGTTAATGTGTCTGTTTTCTCAGGAGCAACAAGGAGAAGTGGCAATTACTGCGAATTTGAGGGATTCACCATGCAAGATTGAATTGTCATCTCTGGTTCCTCCTAATGGACTGGTCAGTATACAAATTTTGAGCAGATTTTCAGGGCTGGGTTAAAACAAATTTTCCTCGCCACTATGTAGGGAAATAGCATGTCTCTGGCAGTCAATGGCATGTCCTGGTAGCTGGAGTTGTTTTGTCTTAGTGCAAAACCTGGTGGAGGTCTTCCCTCCAGGGCCGATTTTTTTATTAGTGACCATACGTACACAATAACTTTCGCTAAGCTTAAGTTCATTGGAAACATGCACGAGTTGATTTTTTTCCTCGAAAACTCAGGAGAGCTGCGTTTCTTTGCATTAAGAAGAAGAGAAGGGACGAGAACCCTTACAAAACGCACACAACACACCAACACAAAAAACAAAACAAAAACACAGTTCAGCAGAAACTTCACTCTACTTTACAAAAGGTTGCACAGCAGACAAACACGACCCGACCAAGCCTTAGCCTGTGGTTACTGTTCCCCATCCGGCACAAAGGCAAGGAGGTGGGAAACCCCTTTAGGGCACCCGCAACAGTAAGAGTCAGATACTAGCTCTAAGCCAACCTCTACAATAGTGTTAGCTTTTAGCAATGGCTCATAGTATGATTAGATCCACATGACACTCACATGTTCTTGGAATGTGTGTATGAGCCTACCCCTTGATCAAGAGCTAGCTTTTCTCTCTCTTCTATTAAAATATGAAAAAAATGATTAGAGCTAGCTTATGAGTCACCCATTGCAGGTGCCCATAGCCTCAGCCAAAAACCAGTCCAGCAGCTCCTCTTTAGCAAGCAATAAAGCTCCAGCTAAATTTGGAGATGCCCCATCAAAGACACACGATTCCGATGTTTCCAAATTGTCCAAGCTCCCAGGATTATATAGAGTTGAGTCCTTTTCGGGTTTGATTATCAATCAAGGATTCTGCCCTCTCCCACCAATCGTCGAAATAGACATCGTCAATTTGCGGGGTTAGAGCCTGCAGGCTGAGCTTTTGCAGCAATAGAAACCAAAATTCTCGTGAGAAGGGGCAAGCACAGAGCAAGTGATTGATCAATTCCTCATGTTGATCGCAGAGTGGACAGCGAATTCATGTTGGTAGACCTCGCCGTGCTAAATGATCAACTGTCCAGCACCTGTTATGTGCCACCAACCACATGAAAAACCGACATTTTCCTGGAGCCCATGACTTCCAAATCATCTCCTATAGTCCGAAAGGAATAGCACCCAGGAACATTCCTTCATAGGCTGACTTGGCAGAGTATTTGCGATTAGTAGAAAGGCGCCAAACATGAGAGTCGTCTACTGGTTGTAAAACGACCTGACCAAGCACGTCCTAGAGGCCAAGATACTCAACAAACACTTCAACACTTAAAGCACCTTTGATGTCAGATACCCAACAGTAATTCGTAAGGGCTTCTTGCACAGTCCTCTTATTAGCTCTCCTTTTCGGCACAAGTGAAAACAGCCGGGGTACAAGATCAGCAATACATTGTCCATGTAGCCATGTATCAGTCCAAAATAAAGCAGAGGTGCCATTTCCAATTTCTGACACTACTGCCATGGAAAAAAAGGCCCATACACAGCCATGAACTTGAATTGTGAAGGCAGACCAATGTCAGTTAGCCTCAGTCTTTTGCAGCCAAATCCATCTCATCCTTAGGGCCCAGTTCAGATTTTGAAGGTTGGAAATTCCTAGTCCTATTATCTCAACTGGACGACATACTTTAGGCCAAGCTAACAAGCAATGGCCACTCTTAGCATCTTTGCGCCCTCTCCATAAGAAATTCCTTCTAATTTTATCAATAGTTTTTAGTGCCCAAGGAGGAAGTTCTACGGCCATCGCTCAATAGACTAGCATGGAAGTGAGCACAAATTGGACTAAGATCCGCCTACCAGCCCTTGTTAAAAGGTCAGCCTTCCATCCTGGAAGGCGATCAGCAATTTTATCAATGATGGAGGGATTTGAGCCTTAGATAATTACTTTAGAGAGAGAGAGAGAGACAGAGGGATTCCAAGATATTTGCATTGGAATTGCAACCGCTGACATGCATGAGTTGATCACATTAAAGGAAATTAAACTATACATTTCTTTACTGTAGCCAAGAGCAACATTCTTCTTCCCAAATGGTGAAGTCTCAATTAAAGAGAAGATTTTGGATGAGGGTAACAGAATTTTGTCAGTAAATGGCCTTGTGAAGTCACGTGTTTTGAATGGAGTTTGCACAGCTGTGTATAATGACAATGCGATGAACATTAAATACCGCTACAAGGTAAGACTTGTCTCAGCTATTTTTTGTTTCATTTATTTATAATACTATTTGCTACTCAACAATGTTTCATTAAGTGTATTTCTATAGGATGATGAGATATCATTTGTCCCCAGCATCTCGTTACCATCCAATTCTCTGTCATTTGCATTCAAGCGCCAATTAACGCCATTGGACAAGTTGAGGTAACTACAACATTGGCATGAATTTTGGTGGACATTGTCTTGAAATTCAAACAGTTATATGGCCGCATACATCTCTAAAGTTGGGTAGAGGTCTATAAATGCTGGAAGCACATATGAGGAATAAGTCTATGTCACCCCCAGCCTATTCAAGGTTGATGATATTATGCCCCCTAAACTATCCAAAAACGTGTAAACAACCGCCTGTCACAGTTTTAGAGGTGGTTTTGCCTACGTGGCGCAGCACTGTATGTGGACTACTGGACTCTGACATGGGCAAACTTGCCTATGGCATGCCAGATCAATCTGTAACAGCACATCACTCTAGTAATCTCTCTACTTCCATCACCTCTTTATTTCTCTCCATCACTGATGACAACCTTGCTGAGGTAGAGACCTAGCAACACAGAGGATGGCCCACATGCCATTCATCAAGTTACTGCCACATAATAGCTAATTAATGCACCCCGCTGACAAAACCATCTAGAGGGCTATTTAATGGTTTTACATAGTTTGGGGTGTCAATACCTGGTTTAGTAGTTTAGGTGGTTAAGTAGATGAACCCAATGCCTCAGTGCAACTTGAGCCTGGACACCAGTGAAAGATGATGTTATGAGTTATATATCTAAATGAATTTACAGAGCTTTTTGTTGCCAGCTATTGGTACAATTTTGACACAAACTACTGGAGCGCCATCTACAAACACAAGGCTAACAAGCATCTCAAGTGGAAAGCTGGCTATGAGTCAGACAACAGGCTTGGATGGGCATCGCTTTGGGTAAGGTGTTCCCTCACATTTTAATGTTTATTACAAGTAAGCTGCGGACATATAAGTGAACACCTTTCTTTTCTTTTCCTTTACTGTTTGCGACGAGCAAACACCTTTTCTGCTCTTTCTATCATTTGGTAGTCTAAGAGAGTTTCCACAGTTATTTGTTGAATAAGTATTTATTTCTTTGCACCAGAACACTGGAATCAACTGATGTAAAATCTGGCATGTAGGTTGGAGATGCTGGCGGCAGTACAAAGGAGGTGCCATTCAAAGCCAAAGTTCAGCTCACGCTTAAAGTCCCCCAGGACAATATGCAGAATTCAGCTGTAGTGTTCCATGTGAAGAAAAGATGGGATTTTTAGTTTCTGTATCTATGGGCTCAGTTAGTGTTACGTCATGCGCACATAAGCAAGCGTGTACAGATGGAGAGCCAATAGGAAATGGATATATATTTTTATATGTTCTGCCAAATTGTTACATGCAAATGAGAGAGAGAGAGAGAGAGAGAGAGAGAGAGAGAGAGAGAGAGAGAGAGAAAGAGGATACTCTTTTTTCCAAGAAGAAAAACAACATTCTAACCCAGATTAGCCATCAATTTATTTCTTTGTCAGCATCTCCAAGAGTTTTTGAACATACTCCTTATCTTATTTTTTTAGCAAAAAGAGAAAATCATCCCCTAACAACTTCCTGTACTAACTCCTAATCTTTTAGCACGAACTTGTCCTGTTTGGGACCGTTTATAATCAATTCGATTATAATCATCGTGAGGATTTTTTATTCTAAAAATCAGAAATAATCAATGTGTTTGGTGGGATTTTCGCTTTTTTCACGTAGAATTAGATTATAAGCAAAAACAAATAGTGCCTTAACTGGGTTGGTAAGTGTTGCTGCTGAGCACGCTACCCACAGCAGTTGACCTTTGTCTTGTTTGGTTGGTTGATAAGTTATGGCTGAAAGTACTGTTGGCTGATTTATTGTGAGAGAAAAATACTGTTTGTTGGCTGAAAAAGTATGGCTTATAAGCCAAGCGAACAGGACGCTTGTGTTCGATGCTGGTGTTCTCGCCGGGATTTATTCCCATAATCTCAATCTCTATCTCTATCTCTACTCCTATAATATACCACTTTAAATTATTCTACATCCATCAAACAAATACCACCTCTACAATCATAAATTAAACTATATCCACTCACAAAACGTACGTAGAAATAGTTCACACTAAAAACATGCGCACCAGATTAACTCTCACACATTCTCTCTCCTTAATAAACCACATCTGCCACCTCGCGTGCCGCCTGCGCCCGCCGTGGTTCGATTCCTGGCGACGGCCTATCAATAAAAAAGAAAGAAAACAGCCTCCCGATGCTTCTCCTCCTCGCACAGGCTCCGTCCGTCTAGAACGCCGCCGCTGCCGCCGCCCTTGCCCCCGTCGTGGTGCCTCCTCCTCCCTCTGCCCCCACTGCTTCCTAGCCGCCTAGCGCCGCCCCCAACCACGGCGAGGTCGTGCTGAGAGCACCGTCCTCAACCCCCGCCGCGAGGTCACAACCGCCCAGCGACGTGGCTAGCCCCCGGTGGCCAGAGTCGCAGCCGCGGCCGTGGTTGGCCTTGTGCCCCCCTGGCCGGCTCCGTGGTTGGTGGCGCGGTCCCCCTGGCTTTGGTCACCTGCTGCCGGCTGCGCCGGGCCATCAACGCCCTACCACCTTGGCTGGTCGAGCGCCGGCGACGCCCCTGGCCATTGTCGCCCATCCTCACCCTTGTCGTTGATGAGCATCACCAGGGTGAGCTCACCTTCCTATTCCCTTCCTGCTACGGTGCGAATCTGAGCACTCGAACCCTAACTAGCTATTTGGTTATTTGTGTTCAGATCTGATCCATTTACAAGTGTATATCCTTGTGTTATGCCTACTGTGGTGAGTTGCTTTTCCCTTCGTAATGGATGTCAGTTCATGGATGTATGAATGGATCGATGGAGGGTGTTTCTATTGTTTGGAAATCATGGATGTCAGTTCATGGATATATGAATGGATGTCAGTTTAGTTTGGAAATCATTGTCTTGAATTAGCATTGTATCTAGAATTGGATTGTATTAGAATAAAATTCTTGTGGTATGAATGCTGTGTCTGCTACTGATGTTCTCTTTTTTCCTGTGGTGCATATTTGTTGAGCTATTTGCCTTTTTTTTTCTTCTGGATGGAGCAAGGGTACAATATGAATTTTGAAAGAACCTCTTTGATTTCTTAGATAGGAGGTGATACATGTGCATGACTACTAAATAGTAACCTGCTAGGAAGTAACTACGGTAATGACAAAGAAAAAAATCTATAATGTGGATTCTAGAATTCAAGATGTCTATATGATAGATCGTTAATTTTTTTACCATGCATACCTTTGATATAGACAATCATAAATGGGAATATTGTTGCCCTCTTTTATAACTAATTTTTATTGATTGATTGGTTAGTGGTTTTTATGGATTTTAGGTTATATATATTTGCATTCATGGATAGATATGATCTTTGCTAATTATTATGATTCAGTATGAGACGGGCATATGTTTTGTCATTTTCCTTCTTCCTGCTTCCGGGTGTTGGGCAATAATAGCAATTGACTAGGCAATAATAGCAATTGACTGGGCAATTAATGAGTTTTCTTGCATGTCAAGCTTCCAGTTTTATGTCATGTAAAAAACCGTTAGTGTCCATGAACATCAATTGAACTGAACTCGATCTTATGGTTGGGTATCATGTAGATGGTAATTTATTGCAGTCAAACTGGTTTATGCTCTTTCTTTTTTTTAAAAAAAAGTCTAATAGTTCTGGTTGTCTGAAATCTCGCTCTCCCAGCAGGAGGTCAGTCAGCGTGAGGTTTTTGAGCACAAGATCCAGCAGGTCATGGATTGGTAAGTTTTTGCTACCTGTTCTCTTCTGTTTGCACAAATGGATAATTCAAGGGCTGGTTTGTAGTGCTTGCAGATTTCAGCTCATGTTAAAAGGAATGATAACTCAGAAATACTAGCAATTTTCCTAGAGTGAAATGTTAAAATTGTTGGTCTTCCCTTTGTTACATTGACATAGCATTGTGTATGCTGCCAAATGCATTTATTTATCCTGAATTTCTAATGTCAAGGCTATCTGGTGATCTGCTAGAAATACTACCCCTTTGTCAGATGGTTGCATGTGTTGTGAGCCTCATAATCATTGACTCTGGTCACTAAAATTTTGACGACTTGTGTGAATTCCATGGTTTGCAGATAACTGAGATGAAGCTCCTTGTTGATAGCCTAAAGAAGGAGAGAGATTACTACTTCTCCAAGATGTTGTGTACCAAGAGTCATCTAGTTATATTTAATAAATTCTTATAAGCTTGTATTGTTCTGTAAAACTGGTTCAATCATATAATTGATGCGATGAATTATTATTTATTTGCTGATGCAGTATGCAAAGCTCATGCCTTTGGCTTTGATCCACATGCTTGGATATATGTTGTGCAAGCTGCACCCCATATATGTTGTGACTGCCATGAATGACTGTCATGGCATTCTTGTTATCTGCTCCACTGATCCTATCTGTAGATGGCATCAAGTTTAGCCCATCATATCTACAGAGTGCTGTAAGTGTAGCCAGCTTGGAAAACAAGAAATATTACAATATTTTAACTCTTCACTGATTTGAAATTGCTGAATACTAAATTTACTACGTTTGCAGGGAGTTAATATTAAAGAATTATGTGTAAGAGTGGTACTTGCTGGCACATGTTGCAGTTTTTACCAGCAGGTGAGGCTAGTCTTCACTAGAAAACATTTTTGTGGTCTCTCGGCGGTTGCTAAAATTGTCTGTTGCTTGCTACCGCGGTTGGCTACTTAGATCCAAATAAACTACTTACTATTGTTTAGCCGATAATATATCTGTGTGGTCCATTTTTGTCCATTGTTTTACTTCTACGATCAGGCTCTTCCAGTTAAATATGATATTATCTTCAGTTGTCAGTTATGTTGAATAATTTTTTAGTTCTCCTATGTCATCCGATGAAAAAAAATGTTGAATAATTTACAGTTTATCCTTTTGAGCCTAAAAAGTATCAGGTTTTCCGCATAAGCGTCTATTGATTTTTTGATTATCTCTTATCTAACTGTTACTATGAGTTCTGCTGCACTCTGAATCACCTATAACAAAGTCTTTATTTGTTTCTTGGCAAGTTTCATACAGTTTATTGGCTAGAGTATCCTATGACCCATTCGTTTGCTAATTCTCTTAAACGTATGGTGGTCATTATGTCATCCATTCTCTTCTTTAGAACTCCAATTTCACCTATAAATGCCTTAGGTACAGAACTGATGCTATCCTTCATCCAAGCACCAATTACTGGCCATCTAATTTATCTATGTCTGAGATGGCGGTGGCGGGAGGTTGGGGCAGCGTCGGGGAGATGTTTATTACTAAGATTCTTACATTTGCTATGTGTCAGGTGATCACTCAGGTGTC